>NC_046158.1:112755419-113055419 GCF_011064425.1 Rattus rattus | reverse complement strand
GCAAATGTCCTCTTCTAGATGCCATAGCTACTTGGTGAGTCTCTCCATAGGTCTGCTGACGGTCTGCAGTGATATAGATACGCTGTGACTACTTAGACGTACTTAGACCAGTTCACAGTCTATGTGTGCTGATGCGTTATGTTTGCTTCTGTAGGAAATGGACTTTGTTGTCATGTATAGCATCACAGTTTGCTTGTGTCCATATTCTTCCATTCTCACGCCTTATCTGTATTCAATTGATACTTCAGGAGGTCTTGCTCCTTGTAGAGCAAGGATACTGCAGACCTTTCCCTGAGGCAAGTGCGTCCCTTTCATCTGATTTGCTTACAAACAGACTCTTGCCAATGATGTGTAGAGCATTCTCCAGGCGGGATGTGTTGGAAGAGCTGTGCAAGGGAGTGAATTCCTTTCCACACTTGAGTGTGAGACACCCTTAGGTCGCAGTAGGTCAAGGAAGTGAGATGAAGCAGCATGTGACATTCCTGACCCCCTTTCATCTCAGAGACCCGGTAGTGATGGTGCCGCAGAATATGAGATATGCTTATGTTCACACAGTCGAGTGTATATTGAGCACCTAGTGCAAATTTAGCTGTGTGCCAGGCACCGTGTGGGTACCCCGTGCTGCTGTAGTATGATGAAGAATGCTGTCTGAGAAAGGCAACTTACACGGGTGTCAAGTTGAGATGGACAGAAATTAGGCAAAAGTAGGAATATCATCTAATATCAAACTGCAAACATTTAGTCTAGAGATTGTCCTCTAAGCTTTGAAATGCATCCATAACCTCAAAAAGTATGTGGGTTTGCAAAGTAGGGGAGTTAAATTATTTCGAATATAAGAAATGGTTTGAGGAAAAACAGGTGTGTACACACACACACACACACACACACACACACACACACACACACCATGAGAACAAATCCATCTGCCAGCTACTGGAGAAATTATGTGACATTTGAAAGCCTGTAAGGAAATGAGCTACTCTGTTTCTCCTGTAATCTAGGGCCTTTTGAGTATATTGTCCCCATACAGGCCCATCACAACTTTCTTTCTGAAGTGTGTGTCCAAATTCTTCAGCTCAAAAATGACTTGCTTGTGATTTTCACAGTAAGTAGTGGGAACATACCCATGATGTCAGGTCTTATGCTTATTAAAGCTAGTAATGAAGCATTAGCTCATTGTAGAGCCTCAAACGTTCTGCCTGTCATGAGCTAAGTGTGCACTGTTCAAAAAGCAAGGAGGTGCTTCTCTGCTGACTGCTCCCTAAGTTAGGCCTCCTGGGACTTTGAAGACAATCAGACCACATCAATGACACCCCAAATTGCAGCTGTGAGAGTCATGGGTTAAAGCTGCTTAGTGTTCTGAAAAATGGGGTCAAGCCCACGCTTGACCTTCTTTCCCATCTGACCTGTGATCATAAGGAGGGGAAATACAGTAGTGGGAAAAAAATCTAGGGTGAAAATAAAGGGAACATAGACAAGTGTTTGTGAAGCTTCATTAGGTTTCAGTCACAGAGCAGTGCATCACTTTATCCTCAGCTCACTAGGGCAATGTCTCTCCCTCCTCTTCTGTTTTTTTTTTCATGACAGAGTTCATCCGTGTAGCCCTGGCTGTCCTAGAAATCACTCTGCAGACCAGACTGGCCTGGAACCCACAGAGATCCACCTTCCAAGTGCTGGGATTAAAGGTGTGTGCCAACATTGCCCAGTAATATCTTATAAGTAAAGATATTGTGGTTTGCTTTAGGGTTTTGGTTGAAGAGTCTTCCCTGAAGTTTAGAATCTATGTGTGCTAATTTTCCTGCTTACAGTGTGGAGGGCCCTATAAAGTCTACCTCTGCAGGTGGAGAATCACAAAGGCACTGCATTATATTCTACGCCATCACCTGAACTCAGTTCACTGCAAGGTCCTGATATACACAGGGTTAGAGAAAGAGAGTAGTAATAGTGACTGGTGGGAGGGAATTTTGGAATTTCATTTTCTAATCAAGTTACAATGAAAATCATGTTTTAAAGTATGTTTCACCTTTGAAAAATGAGAAGGAAACATAGAAATACACGATAAAGATGGCTAGACTACCCTTTCATCAACTAACATGGTCCAGGGTCTCCAGTCTTTTCCTAGAGAGGAGATCCTAACATAGGGATTCCTGCATGCATTTTCTGTGTGTTTCTGTGTGTGGGGGGGCTATAATTATATTATGTTATAAATTATAATCTCCCAAACAAAATATATTTAAAAAGTTGAGCTTTGAAAGATAGATAAAGCTTCCAATGGCAGAGACCTACTTACAACGTGTCTCTCTTATTCTTTACAAATCAGACAGTAAATACCACAGGTGTTTTGCAGAGAATTCAACTTCTCCCACGGTGATGGTTAGCTGCTGAAAACCATAATCTTTTGACTTTTTCCATAGAAAGCAGTTCTAACAATGAAGTGGTTCTCTGGCCACAGGCCATATCATTCATTCTCTTGGACTTGGGTCTGTCTGGGTAACAGGTTCTCACCTGTCAGACAGAAGTGGCAACAATAGTGACACTTCCCGTCAAGGAAGAAGCAGGTGTCCCTCCTCCATGCTCCTGTCATTTCTATCATGTGCCCATGGGGGAGCAGAGCCAGAAAATAAAAAGAACTTGGGTATCCTAATTTTTATGTTGAGAACCATCTACTAATTGGAATTTAGGACATGAGACATTAGATAGACAGACAGATAGATAGATAGATAGATAGATAGATAGATAGATAGATAGATAGATAGATTCTACTGAATTGAAATATTATCATTAAAAATACCCTAACAAATAATACTAATGATGAAGAAAATGGTGAAAGTCTTGCAACTCTTCTGGTATAGTACATAAGCATTTCTCCCTGCAGTGCCTTGGGTCCTGCTCAGCATTCTTTAATATGATCTGCTTATCATTTGCAACAGGACTCAATTAAAATGATATAAAATTCTATTTCCCACTTACTTTGTTCAAAATTTACACCTAAGAGGTTAACGTCATCTAAAGCGTATTAGGACAAATTGCCTTTTCTGGGATCCTAGGCATTTGTCCAGCCTAGGGTTGAGTTTACCTAGGCATGCACATCTACCTGTGAGGAGTGACTATACTTCCTCCAGTCAGGACCAGGACTCCCCATCCTTTTCCCAAGTTCTCTAGAATTAGAAGAGTTTGCAGCCTTGATATGGGGTTAAAGATTATCACCCTCTGTTCTGGTGGTGAAAACTGGGACTTCCTGTTTGTCCAACCTGTGGGAAAAGTGAGGTCTGTGGGGACCCCACAAAAAGGCGCACGGGTACTTGACTGTGAGCAGTACCATACTCAATGTTGTATCAAGTGTGTTAGCATCCGGTGAAGATTCCAATTCAATCAGCCCCGACACACACTTTTAGAATTCCTTAACAGAACCTCATCACTATTGTCAGACAAAAGAATGTGGCAAATGACTGTGCCTTCCAATTTATGTATAAGATAAACTAAATACATGTATGGGATGCTTTCAGCATTGCTTAGGATGATAATGACAGAGATAATGCCATTTATGAGGGTTTTGAGGAGTGAAGTGATGATGTCAACTTGGCCCCAATGTAAGTGTTAAAGAGCACAGATGCACAGCCTCGTAGAATAACCTTTAATAGATAGCATCAATTTCCCAGGTTTAATTCCTACAGAACTGCAACCATAACATACGGGAGACTCCTTGCAAGTATGGTCTCATATTTTAAAATAAATCCTCGGTTATATAATAGGAAAGAATATATAGACAAGAGAAACAAACCAAAGGAATCAGATCCAGAGATCCAGGAATATTAAGAGTGAATAATGAGCCTCCCCCAGCAGAGCTCGAATGACTCACATGATTTCCAGTGTTTCTGTTGGATTCTTAAATTTACCAATAGGATGGTACTACAACCAAATATAAAAGGAGTCTTTTAGTCTTTCGGTTGTAAATTCTAGGCAAATTGGTTAAGCCAGAATGACCCCTTTGGACATTCAGGGATCAGAAGGAGGGATCTTCAAATGATCGTATACTAGTTTTATCTGCTACATAAAGGATATTTATATAATAACAAGACAGTAGAGTTTTATTACCATTAGTTTAACCATGAACCAAAGCAAGCAATGCCCTCCCTCCTACACCCCCACCACTTAACATTTATCCTCCAGACCTGTGTGACTTGGAAAAACATGTTTCCTATACACAGCTTGCCTTCATAATAATCTATGTGGGTAATGTTTGGTGTCTGAGAAATGTACTGTGACCGCTTTTTGACCCACTGACACAGCTGTAGGCTTACCATTTTCCCCACTACAATGATCTGGATAGCATTTCAAATACTCAGAGTCACAACCTTTATTGTCCGCCAGATGGGCTGTGAAATGTATGCTAATGTTTATAATAGGATTATACAGGCTGTTTATTGTCTGAAAAATAATACGAGCACTATCCTTTCTGTTTTTTCTCTCCCAGTGGGTTTTCCCTTTAAGGGGTATTAGGAAGTCTAATTTTGATTAAGTAAATATCAGCTTTCGGCTTTACAAATGATGGTTCATTGAGGCACATACTTTAATGGTATTAAGGCTGGAAAACAGGACGAATCAGTCAGATAGAGTAACATGCAAAGAGCACCTTATAATATAGAACCACGCATGGCAACTTGAAGCAAGTACATATTTCATGCTACCATTGGTTATACTGACTCAACTGAAGTCAAGTGTGATATAAAAATCCACCTGTGTAGTACTATGAGGGGGGAGGGTGCTTAAACATACAGAATAACACGGTACAACTACAACACACCAGCATACAAATACTTTTTGTGTCTTTGCTTTGCATATATTGTTTCTTCTCTACCCTGCTTTTTTTTTCCTAACTTTAGTTTCCCACCAAAACATAGATGTTGAGGTTAAGGATTTAACTTTGAGTTATTTGGGAGATGGTGGCAGGTTGCATAGTGAAGGAACAAAGTGAGCAGTATGATGAGTGTTACAGAGTGGAACACTGCTAGAGGCAATTGGACTCCTCCAATTTCAGGGACCATTTGGGAGGTTTTGTAGACCCTGACTCATATCTGTCCCAGTTAGAGCAATCATGGTACCTCATTGATTTAAAGTCACTACTGGGACATTCCTTCTCATGTGAGGGATAAATACGTTCAACCTGCCAGAGAGAGCAAGTCATGCATGTGTCTAGGATCTCCACGGTGAGACCCAGTACAAGTCAAGAAGTCACAGCCTGGACAAGGTGTTCCGTGGATGTTCGCATAGGACTTCATCTTCTCTGAGGTATACTGGAGTCAGAGCTTGAGAGTTAGGAGAATCCAGAGATTTTAATTCTATCAATTCTTTATGGTAAAGATCTTCTGATAGAGGTCAGGCCATACCGTATGTCTCACTTGACTTCTTTGAGGCTGGACCCTGGATCTCCATTCTTTGATATACAATGCATACAGGAGCAGATCAGCAAGGGTGAAACATAATAACGCTGCCATGAAAGGCCTGATCTCTATCAGAAGAAAATGAGAAGGACACAGTGGCTGCTGGAAAAGGTGGTGTCTGTGAGATTCAGTGGTTCTCACTAAACCATGCTGGTGCAAGAGGAAGTATTTGAATGCATTCTAGCCTAGGCATGATCCAAGCTAGAAAATGAAACCCCTGTATGTGGTTAAAATTTTTTAGTAACTACCCTATTTTAAAAAAAAGAAAAAGACAAAAAAAGGATAATGTTGATTTTATTTATAAATCCTCCTTGACCTAGCGTGACCAAGATAGAATCAGCATAGAATCATGGGTAATCCACACTTCATTGCTACTTTAAAACGAGGTGAAGCTCAGGCTACATATACTTCTTACACATTGGACACATTACAAGGGGGCAATGGCATCTGTTTACAAAGCAACCCTGGGAAATAAGCATCCTTTTCTCCAGAATAAGTGAGTGTGACAGATGAACCTCTTTGTGTGCATTTCCTCGAACACATTCAAAGCTGGATAGAACACGGACTTTTAAATATCTAGCTTGCCTGTTTACTACTGCCATTCTGTTTCGCTTCTGCTGAACATTGTATCAACCTTTTAAAGATATGCCTTGCATATGTAGTGCCATATTAAATATTTTGATGAAAGACTTTTCTTCAGAAGAAATAGTAGAAACCAGGTTTGAGAAACAGTGTGACAACCTGCTCAGGGACTTAGAATAGGGGTAAGAGGTCAAAGCTCTGGTCTGTTTCTCAGCAGAGCTTCTCTGTACATCACCCCAAGTAATACGCAGATGGGAAGAGTAAAGGCTCAGAGCCAACGGAACCGTGGGATCGAGTGTGGCACAGAAGGAGTAGGCAAGAAGTTGGTAGAGCCAGAAGCCTTCAGAGCTCGGCCCTCCAAAGGAGAAAAGAATGAAGCCCTTGGAACGCTCTGCAATCCCATTAGGGCCTTAGATATTGCGATAAGATGTAAGGCCACCACCTTACACTGGTGGAGAATGGAACTATTATCTACAAGTCGCTTACAAACACTTTTGCATTCATGAAGTTTCATTTCATGTTAATTCCTGGGAACTTCGACTAAGTCTTCAGTCATTGGCAGCATTGCACTGTTGGAATCCAGAACATCTCCTGAATCAGTCTAGTGTTTTCACGTATTTCAGGGCATCAACCTCCTGATTTTTAATTTATTTTTTTTATTCTTTACCAACCTGTAATTGTGAATAAAACTACTGAGGAAAATTACAGGATCACAGTACACCTGAATTCTCTGGCTATATCCAGAAGATCGTTCAAGCCTTCGGTACTGTTCCCCAAGTCTACAGTCTTATTACTCCTGAAAACACTCGGCTGACTTGGTTATTTATCAATCCCCACATACCCGACACTTTAGATGTGTATAAGCATATTATTTGACTGTGAACTAGCATTTGAAGCATTGTACTAAAAAGTAATGATATACAAAGAGACCGTTGATACTTTGTCCGTTATTATCAGTGGAAATCCCCTAGGGACCTGGGCAGTGTCACCTGGGCCCCCAGCAGAGCTGAAGGTATAAGTGTCTTTGAATGATGTCATGTGGGCATCCAGACTTTCAGAGCTTCCCTAGGACCATGACATACAACCTGACTGAGAAGTTCCAACTCAGTTCTCTCTAAACATGACCCCTTAGTTGGGGGAGCAGTGTGAACGTATATAAAGTGAGTGGACTTCCTCTGCTGAGACTCATATGTAGACACATTTAGGAAATCATATTTTCAAGACAGAGCTTCTCTGTATAGCTCTGGATGCCCTGGCTCTGTAGACAGCCTGGCCTTGAATTCACAGATCCACCTGCCTCTGCCTCCCAAGTACCAAGGTCAAAGAAGTGCACTGCCACCACCACTGGAAATAATTTGATTTCTAAATTTTTTATCCATCTTAAATAAGAATATCCCAGCAAACAATATTCTTCTATAGCCACTCTATAACCTACCAAAGATGGAAAATAAGCATCAATAACAAATTCTTCTGTATATTAGGTACCACAGAAAGGTAAGTTTTTCCCCTGGATAAATGGTATATTTTGTCAATCAATTGAAATAAAGATTTCATCCTACTTTTTTTTATCATTTATATTTTTCTTTACAAAATATTGTATTTTCCATATATCACATTCAATTTCTTAAGTCACATCTACTTACTTCCCGATGTCGATGAAGCACATTAAAGGATGATATTCCTCTAATTCTAAGTATTATCTGTTAACTTTACCTATCTTTCCTCTTCCCTCTCTAATAACCATATCTTGAATATATTTTCTCCATAAGAAAATGTTTGAAATATTTTGTTAAAAAATCCTGCTCACATTGTCCAGTCACATTTTAACGTATTTGTGCATTATTTAGGTCTTCTATTTATCCCTAGCTACTTATTAGTGTATCCTAAATACCCATTGGTTTCTAATAAATATTATATGCACGAAGCGTCAGCTCTAATCAAATTAAATCACTTCAGAGTTAGAATATCTGGAATAGACTGTGTAAGGTTGGAATGATAATCAATAATAAATGCATGTTTATGTCCATTTTAGAGATTGATAATTTCACAGTGATATTAAATTTCCTGCTCAAGGTCCTATAGATTCATAGATAAGTGAAACAGAGTTTGAACTCACCAAGTTTGACATCATATTCTGAAGTCACAAGAGCATTGCCATGAAGGCAAGCAAGCAGGGTACTGGGTTTTGAATATGACTTAGGATTAGTGCTTTGACTTTAACCCTAGAAAACCTTTGAGAGCTCTGGAGTCTTTATCCCTGGAAGAGCAGAAAAACCATTAGGATTGGACAAGACAGAGATTAAAAAGTGGGCTACAATGATGTCACCACAAAGACTCAGCCCTAGGACTCTCAGAAAATGGAGTAGGTAGGTAACTGGGACAATCCAGCTGGCTCTTCAAGCATACAGTGACTTGGTGGCTGCTCACTGGTACAGGCTTTCCCAGGAAGGAGATTAGGGGTAGTACCTAAAAGTTGACTTTTTCAGTATCTTGAGAAGCAAATAATAAGTCATATATATATACATATACATATACATATACATAATGAAAAGTATTAAGCACTATGGTCAAATTATTTTATTTAAGATATACAAGCTATCTCAGCATTCAAAAATCTGTGACATCAATTAAGTTTAAATAAACATTTAAATAAGCAAATAGATTCAAATTAGTGATAAATACACACATTGTACTAATTAATTAAAGAAGAAAGTACATTAATATTTCACAGTTTCTTTCAGAGACAGAAAGAATACTTCCTATCTTCAAAGCAAGGGAAATTATAAGAAATAGAAAACTATAGACCAATATCTTTTATGCAGCTAGATGTTAAAACTACCAACAAAATATTAGAAAGTCAAATTCAGGAATATATAAAAATTATTAAGCAGTATAATCAAGTAAGTTTTTTTTTAATTTGTGGTATGCAAATTATCTCAGTATTTAAAAAATTGCTACAATTGTCTAAAAAAATAAAAAGATAACATTATGTTGCCATATACAATAAAAGCATTTGAAAAAAACATAATTGACATTCGTGATAAGCTCTCAGCAAACTGGGACAAAGAGAGCTGCCTCCCTTTGTCTTTAGGAACCAGTAGAATGGATAGGATGCTAGGAACCCTACCACTGAGGTTGTTTAAGGGCCAGGACACCAAGTTTCATTGCTCGGCTTCCAGCACAGTGCTGGAAATCTTCACTAATGCATCCAGAGAAGAGAAAGGAATAGAAGATAAACAGATAGAAAATGAGAACTTAAATTGCTTTTAGTTTTTATTTATACATTGTTTCTAGATGGTGTGGTCATCTGTAGAAAGGTCATGCTTTCCACATTAAACCAAAGTCATGTGGCATTTTAAATTTAAAACCACAGTATAATTTACATCAGTACTCCCAAAGTACAATTCATATGTACAACAAAATATGAATAAGGTTTATATAAATAAAGCTATAAAAGCTTGATGAACAAATCAAAGAATTAAATGAACAGATACATTGTGTGCTTATGTAATTTAACTTTAAAGACTAAGGCTGACTGTAGCCCAGTGGTAGAAAGTGTTTCTAGCACTTATAGGACCCCAGGCTTGATCAGCAGGACACTGAGAACAAGAAACGCTGGTGAGGATGCCAAGCAACAAGGATTTCCCATTCTTTGCTGCTGAGAACTCAGAAGGGCACAGTATGACCACTGTGAGAGAGAGCTAGGCAGTTTATGAACTTACTCTTTGATAAGACCCAACAACTGCGCTCTTTTTGTCTACCCAACAGAACTGAA
Organism: Rattus rattus; assembly: GCF_011064425.1. Lineage (NCBI taxonomy): Eukaryota > Metazoa > Chordata > Mammalia > Rodentia > Muridae > Rattus > Rattus rattus. Next base: position 113,045,621 of record NC_046158.1, on the reverse strand, counting down.
CATTTGCTTCCATTCTGAACCATCACACATCACATGGCTATGTACAGCAGCTTGTTCTTTCACATAGATATGTATAGCAGCTTGTTCATAAGCTAGCTATCTGAGATTCTGGTGTAAACATGGAACCCACTTTGATTTTAATGCTTTTTTCAATAGTCTTTTAAGGATTTAGTTCTTCTTTGCTATAGCAATCTACCTGATAAGGCAAATATGGAAGACTACACCCCAGGGTCTGGAATCTGGCTTATGGTCTTTAAATGGAACTGGATTGTCTGCTACTTGTTGTTTCTGGGCACAAAAGCACACACACCTCTGGTGCCTCTACACAAGCTCTCATCCAGGTACATTTGTTCAGTGATGAGCTGGGATGTACAGGTCTCAAGGCAGCCAGGCAGTCCACTAAGGAGGCAGCCCTACCAAAATCCTTGATAGATGTGACTTCTAAAGTCATTGCTACTGCCCATGAGATTAGTGTCTCTCTTGCTCTTAAGATATCATATTTACTGTAGATTCAGTTAGCATCTTGTGTATGTAGGGTAAAATTAAAATCTCTCTATGAACATTACAAATACGATTCATTTTTGAGATGCATAAGAATTATAACCTTCTACAGTAGACACTGTAATCCTTCCAGCGAAAACATTGATGTCCATCTTTGTGAGTGTGGTCAAATCATCTTCACAGTGTACCTCAGTGGCAGGGAGCTACCCAGACCCACACCACCACCCTTCCTGGAGAAGGCTACCTGGACTGTTTGATCTAAGTAAACTTATTAGGGCCTGGCCACTTCAATACAGTTGGAGGCAGCATTGCAGACTCGCTGTAGCTCCAGAGCTCACAGTAGGAGTTGGTCAGCTATGACTTTAGGGTGGGATTACATCTGGCTCCTCTGGTCATATTTCTCTTCTCTTCTCTTCTTTTTTCTTCTCTTCTCTTCTCTTCTCAATTACATTGTTCCACCCCCCTTGGGAAGTCTAGGCTGTGGTTGAAATGAAGAGGAAAGAACACTCAGAAAAAGCTAATTTTCTTCTGATAACTTCTCTTGCAATTTTATATTTCAATAGCCACCCATCCATGGGAGATACTTTTCAAGATTCCCTGTAAATAACTGAAATTAAGGCTAGAACAAAAAGTCCTATGTATAGTGCTTTCTTCTATACATCCACCCTTATGAAAAATTTTAATTTATAAGTAAAAGATATCAATAATAAATAATGGCAAAATCGTTGAGGTTTGGTCTTTTGCTATGTTAAATACTGGTTGCTCCCAGAGACTTTACATAGACCCAGATGATCTTATGTGACCTTGTGCCCCAAGTTACCTCTGATTATTGAATAAAGACACTGACAGCCAATAGCTGGACAAAAGAGAGGCGGACTGGGTTTAAGGTTCCCAGGCTTGAGGTCAGAGGTCAGAGAAAAACCATTTTAAAAAAGGTGACGAGAGAAGGTGCCATGGGGTAAGAATCTCTAATGCCATGTATGTTGGCTAACCGGAGTTAAGAGCAGCCCAGATGGAACATGGCAAATTATATAACAGAATTTTAGGCTGGGGAATAGACATAATAGCATTGAAGATAAATATCTGCCCAGTTCTTGTGCTGATTAAGGCTTCACTGTGTGTGCCTTTTATCCAGGAACTAAATGGTCAAAGACAGATGGGAAACCCCAGATTGAGATTAAATATTATACAACACAAAATACATGGAAACAAATAACATAGCTTAATAATAATTATGTAAATATGATGTCTCTCCTGCTTTCATAATGACTTCACTGAAGTAGCTCTTCTTGCAATAAGATAAGGTGATCTGACACCCATGTAAAAAGAGCATGATATAAACAATGAAGATATTGGGATGCTGCATTAGGTTATGAGTGATTTTTGGGTGTCATCCTCTTCAAGAGATGACCATTGGGTAGGTACTACATGTAGTATGGAGGCACTAGACACAAGGATGATGACAAGTTTCATCACAACACTAAGAATTTAAAATCTATTAGTTGTTGAATTCTGTAGTTTTTCATTTAAGATTTTCTTACTGCACTTTACTGTGGGTGACTGCAACCATGCAGCACAATCCTTTGAATAGAACAAGGGAACTGAAACATTGGTTAGACTTGCCTCCAACTGATAGCCTATCTTTGAGTCACTGTGGAGGAGAATGAGTCCTCCATAATGTTTTGTTGCAATGAATATTTTCACATTTTATGACATGGCTTTCATCATGCAATAATAAAGAACAAATTAACTTCTTTTTCATGTCTATCATATAGGATCCATCTAAATCTCTCCACATTCTTAAACTCTTTCTCAGAACCTAGGATTGAAGATAATTCTGTACCTTAAATACTCTATAGTTGTTTTTAAAATCTCTAAGTGCTCATAGTTTTATCTTTGAGTTACTGTTGAAACCAGTAACTTACTCATTTTAAAATAATATTATACATTTAGTACCTATGGCCTGATTAGCATTAGATATTTTAACACTCACATCAAAATATTTCATTACACTGAACTCCTGAAATTGTAATAACTAAGTAATTTTAAAAATTGAAAAGAACTAAAGGAGACTTAGGGCAAAATGTAGAAAAAAAGGTTTTCCCACAGACACATAAACAAAAGAACTGAAAGACATTTCACAATAATATGTGAAAATGCTATCACCTTCATCAATCAACAGGGAAATAAAGATTAAAATGTCATAGCAAGATACCAGAAGAGCTGAAGGGAAAAACAAACAAATATGACATACTTGTCTAGTTGAGCAAGTGAAATTCTGAGGTGCTACTTAGAGTGTTCTCAATATCTAGAAATGCCATCACCAAGCATCTCCATTGGAACACATGCTCTATGTTCACAGACAGATGCATATAAGAATGTGTCTAATGTCCTTACTCAACAATACAGGATAGCAAATAAATTACCCAGTGCTAAGAATGGGTCATCCCTTTTGGAGTTATTGATCAGTGGGACCTCATAGAACCTCAAATCAAATAATCTAAACTATTGTCATTGCTCTTGATCACCCACCAGCATTCAGTGATAAAATTCTATAGCTGAAGATACTACATGCTCATAAACCAAAGAAATCTACTTGGTACTCAGCTGGAATCTTTCTCCTTACTGCTAGGTTTCATAGACTGGCAAGTGCTATGGATGCTACCAAAGGAGGAGAGTAACCATCTTTCATATCTACTTGTGAACCTGCAGGTTACAATAATGACAAGCTTGCCAAATATGCCCGCTGGCACAATAGTGGAGCAAATGCTATGTGAATGACCAAACACATTTTATTGCATCTCTGGTCCCACTGCACAGGATGAAACCCATATCTGGTACCATTATGGGGCCAAGAATACAGGATTAGATGGGTCATGGCCCATAAAGAAAAACATATTACTGCTGTCTGCTAAATGGACATAGTATTAAACGATTCCTAATAACTTATCACAATGGACTAGGACATCTCTCAATGCTCATCATTGAAACTTATTCTTAAAGTAGATGGTGATTAGCCCAGAGACATATAACTTGTCAAATTGCAGAAGATAGGAGACTACAGAATGCTCAGGTCTACATTATCCCCCTTCCTCTGTGGCTCGAAGATCACTAGAGAAGAAGGGGTACAAATATTTTAACAATCAAAGGTGGTAAATAACAAAAGTGATTTTTGGGGGGCACAGCAGGACAGTTGCATATATGAACTCAAAGCAGTTGCGACAGCATGTACAAGACTTGTGCAGTCTCAAGACAGACCAAATCCCAGTATGGAGGGGGAAGTTTGGCATGAACTCCCACTCCCCAGTTAAGGAAGGTTAAAGATATCGCCATCCTCCAGGGGTTGGCCCCATATTCCAGATACTTGGACAGCACAGATTGATTCAGTGGATTAAAAAATGAGTAGAGAAAGAACACAAAGTTGAAGAGGGAGAAAGATGGGAGTGGATCTGGAAGGAATTGGGAAAGGGCTTTGAATATGTTCAAAATACATTGTATGAAATTCTTAAAGAATTAATAATATCATTATAAACAATGTTTCTATAAGCACTACTCATAATATACAAGGCAGGAAAAGAGCCCAGTGTCTGTCCATTAAGAGGAGAATAAACAGGTAACTTGTAGTCATATAGCTAATGCTGTACAGCAAAAGTGAGCAGTTATCACTCATGCAACAGCATTCATGAATCTTACAGGAATAATGTTGAAGAAGTGGAGAGATCACTCAGTGGTTAGGGGTGGTTGCACTCATATGTGAAGACTAGACTTTGAATCTCAGAGACCATACAACAATTTAGGTGTAGTCCTGCACAAGCCTGTAAACCCAGGACTGAGAAGGGTCAGACAGGAGGACAGGAGGACGGCTGGAGCTATCTGGCCTCCAGTCAAGCAAAAACAAAACAAAACAAAACAAACTCCAGGTTAAGGAAAAGTCCATGAAGAGGACAGAGAAGATGGAAGACACCTAACACACACACACACACACACACACACACACACACACACACACACACACACACACACACCCTAGTTGGCCTCTGTTTGTACTAATGTTCGTTCCCATAATCTGACTTAATAAAATCAATATTTATCTGAAGACAGCACAAGTGGTTCAGCTGCTGCTGCCATGGCTTGAGACATCAGTCACTCTGAAATAGCCTAGGTTCTATCCAACTAAACAGCAAATATTTACCTGCACAAGTTCGTTCTCAAGTAATCCTTTCCATTAAGGCATTACAGAGAAGTGCACAGGCAATCAAGAGCAGAGGTCTGTGTTCTCCCGCTGTGAGCACACCTGTGTAACCAGTGCCCAGATCAAGAAATAGGATTAGTAACATTCCAGAAAAAAACACTTGTTCTTCTTTCTAAAACTACCATCTCCCATGGGGCACTCTGATTTCTCAACACTGTAAATGCCTGCTTTTAACTTTTTTATCATTGCAATCATATAGCATATACTTTTTTATTAATTTTTTTTATTAACTTGAGTATTTCTTATTTACATTTCGAGTGTTATTCCCTTTCCCGGCCAACATCCCCCTAACCCCTCCCTCTCCCCTTCTTTATGGGTGTTCCCCTCCCCATCCTCCCCCCATTGCCGCCCTCCCCTCAACAATCACATTCACTGGGGGTTCAGTCTTAGCAGGACCAAGGGCTTTAGCATATACTTTTTAAAAGCTGCTTTCTAATTCAGCAATTCGGCATCCTTTCTCTCTCTCTCTCTCTCTCTCTCTCTCTCTCTCTCTCTCTCTCTCTCTCTCTCTCTCTCTCTCTCTCTCTCTCTCTCTCTCTCTCTCTCTCTCTCTCTCTCTCTCTCTCTCTCTCTCTCTCTCTCTCCTCCCTCCCTCCCTCCCTCCCTCCCTCCCTCCTCTCTCTCTCTCTCTCTCTCTCTCTCTGTGTGTGTGTGTGTGTGTGTGTGTGTGTGTGTGATGTTTTATTGGGCTGGTCATGTATGTCATGGTATGCACATGGAAGTCAGAAGATAACTGTGGATTTCTTCATTCCATCCTCACATGGATTCTGGTGCTAGAACCCAGTTTACCAGGCTTGCCTGACAAGTGCCTTTGCCTGTTGAGCCATCTCACTGGCTCCTTACTTTGTCATTAGCATGTGGGGTCCTCCATCTTCTTTTGCTGTGATCCATCTCTACAGATGCATGTAACCACAGAACACTCCTTTTGTCTTCCAGTAACGCTTCATCACATGAGTAGTCAAGAATCTGTGGATCTATTCACATCTTGACAGACATTGGTTCCAATTGTTTAATCGTGTGTAACCCTGCCCTGAACACTCACTTAATAGCCTTTGTATAAATTCATGACTTCCTTTCTCTTGGATAAATTCCTAGATGTGGATGCCTAGATTGCTTTCTTTCTTCCTTTCTTTCTCTTTCTTTCTTTCTTCTTTCTTTCTTTTCTGTTTTTATTTGCTTGAAGGCAGTTTACAACAATTTCTCTCGCAAAAGTCTGCACTAAATCAAGTACATAAAATTCATACTTTTAGAAGAATCAACTGTTCCCACTTTGCCCTCTTGGATTCTATCAAATTGTATTCCACAGGCAAAAATATTACATAATGAATTTGGGGTTTTATTATTATTTTTTGTACAAATTGCTGTGTAATGACTTTATTGTCCAGCAGAAAATGGAAACATCTCCTTTGGAGATAAATTTAAGTTCTGATTCACATGTAGGTTGCTAATGCACCATGGCTAATCTTGTATGTTTTCAGTTTCTATATCCCCTAGAAAACAAATTCTATATTTTCCTCTTAATGTTTGTCTATTTTTTATCTAGAACTTTCATTTAAACCAATTTCTGAATAAAGCAGGAAGTTTTAATTACAAAAAAAAAAAAAACCTGGGCACAATTACAATGTCTTTTACCAGTAAGGATTGACTGATCGGGCAGCCTGGTGATACTCAGGAAACAGATCCCCAAACATTTCCTTGGGCTTTATACCCATTCTCTCACTAGATCATAACAGACATCATGACTCTTGGAGACAAAGTGCTGTCCCTCCTGCCCCCACTCAAGATCCAGGTCAGCCAACCAAACACAGGGTGATGGAACCAGCGTGCACACAGCTCCAAGGACAGACCCATCACAGTGTCCATGCAGCTCAACATACTATTCTGTGGGCAGCACTGACTGAAACTTAGGTAGAAATGGAGGATGAACAGATAAGAAAAAGTGATGAAAGCATCTGTCTGTAGACTGGAAGAGACGGCTCATCCAATGGGGCACAAGACTTCAGATCCGAATAGCAGATGGGCAGTAGCAGAGAGAGACCCCAAAGGGAGCTCCAACATGGCGGAGCAAATATGGTATGTTCATACAAATGAACCAAGATACGACAAACAGTAATGATGAGCTTTATAAGACAGGAATGATGCAAAACAGTAATGATGATTTTTATAAAGGAAAAAGTGATTAAAATTAGCCTAAGAAATGTCTTCTATCTCATTAAAGAGGAGGCAACTCTGGTCCTAGCCATAAAGAAACCCTTTTTCTGCTCTCTAGATCCCCAATCTATCCCTTTCCCATTTATTTTCTTTGCCTTTTGGAGGCTTCCAGATATGATTTACATGCTATAAAATCCATCCATATAAGCTGTAATTCACTGTTGATAGTACTTTCAATGGAGCAAACCTAAGCATATGCACCCAGCCAATCTCTAATTCAGGAGGAGTACACAGTAGACAAAGCAGCAGGGCTTTTGCTTTGGTTTGGGTAACTGTTCCCTTGTCCCTGTAATCACCATGGGCTAAAACTTCAATCCTTGGGATGGTGCAAGTAAAAAGTAGGGGCACCTTTAAGAGGAGAGGCTGCATGCAAGCCCTTTAGGTGATTGAAAGAGTGCCCTTCAAGGACACTGAGGCCCTTCCTCACTCTCATTTCCTGGCCCTGAGCCAAGCAGTCTGCTCTGCTGTGAACTCTGCAATTGCCATCCAACATGTCTCTCAGAGGCCTAATGCTCTAGGTTTGCTTGATCTTATACTAGAACTTCCAAAATGCTTACGAAATAAGCCTTTTTCTTCATTAGTTCATTGTTTTGGGTATGTCATCATCATGACAGGCTAACAAAGATTCATTTGGAAGAGAGTCACTCCAACATGCAGCTTCTAGTCTTCTCTCATAAAAGTCTGCATATTTTTCTTTTTTTTCCATCTTTATTAAATTGGGTATTTCTTATTTACATTTCAAATGTTATTCCCTTTCCCGGTTTCCAGACCTACATCACCCTAACCCCCCCCTCCCCTTCTGTGTGTGTGTTCCCCTCCGCATCCTCCCCCCCATTACCGCCCTCCCCCAACAATCCCATTCACTGGGGTCCAGCCTTGGCAGGACCAAGGGCTTCCCTTCCACTGGTGCCCTTACTAGGCTATTCATTGCTACCTATGCAGTTGGAGCCCAGGGTCAGTCCATGTATAGTCTTTGGCAGTGGCTTAGTCCCTGGAAGCTCTGGTTGGTTGGCATTGTTGTTCATATGGGGTCTCCTGAACCCTTCAGCTTTTTCAGTCCTTTCTCTGATTCCTTCAGCAGGGGTCCTGTTTTCAGTTCAGTGGTTTGCTGCTGGCATTTGCCTATGTATTTGCTGTATTCTGGCTGTGTCTCTCAGGAGAGATCTACATCCGGTTCCTGTCAGCCTGCACTTCTTTGCTTCATCCATCTTATCTAGTTTGGTGGCTGTATATGTATGGGCCACATGTGGGGCAGGCTCTGAATGGGCATTCCTTCAGCCTCTGTTCTAAACTTTGCCTCCCTATTCCCTCCCAAGGGTATTCTTGTTCCCCTTTTAAAGAAGGAGTGAAGCATTAGCATTTTGTTCATCCTTCTTGAGTTTCAAGTGTTCTGTGCATCTAGGGTAATTCAAACATTTGGGCTAATAGCCACTTATCAGTGAGTGCATATCATGTATGTTTTCTGTGATTAGGTTACCTCACTCAGAATGGTATTTTCCAGTTTCATCCATTTGCCTATGAATTTCATAAAGTCATTGTTTTTGATAGCTGGGTAGTCCATTGTGTAGACGTACCACATTTTTTGTATCCTTTCCTCTGTTAAAGGGCCTCTGGGTTCTTTCCAGCTTCTGGCTACTATAAATAAGGCTGCTATCTCTGGCGACAGCAGATGCTGGCAAGGATGTGGAGAAAGAGGAACACTCCTCCACTGTTGGTGGGATTGCAGACTGGTACAACCATTCTGGAAATCAGTCTGTAGGTTCCTCAGAAAATTGGACATTGCACTACCTGAGGACCCAGCTATACCTCTCTTGGGCATATATATCCAAAAGTCTGCATTTTTAATACAGGCTATCTTTTAATACACCACTATCTTTTTCCAGGAGTCCATCAAGCCTCTTCTCTCCTGTCTTCTTACAGAGTTGTCATAGTCACCTCATGCTAGCAGAGCATCCTTTTACCTCAGGGGTAAAGAGACGAAGAGGTGATTGGCCTAGATAAACTATGTATTTAATGGTTCAATCATTTGGATTACCAACTTGAAAAAGCGCTTTCCTCTCTCTCCCGTGTGGGCTTCTGATCTGGCTTCTTCTGGGCTTGGTTAGAAGAATGCCCATTCTTTTACAACAGATGCATCAGCTTTAGAAAGCCCACAAGTTCCTTTTACAATATGTGGCCACTCGAGGTAGGTCATATAGATAAGATATAAGATACCAATACCAGGTCCCCTTTTTCAGTTTTTAGATCTGTCATAAATGGATCTAAAAATAGATACAAAGGGAACAATTTATTGGAGTTCTGGAAAAAGAACAACAAAGCAGATGACTCTGGCATCTCAACAGTGGCTGAGAGGAAGGAAACTGAGACAGGGGTGGGAGAGTCACATTGTCTGAGTTGGAAGTCAGAAGTGGGCAGACTCAGTCTACCAAGGGGTGGGGGTTTTGGAGGTGGTGTGGGCATATCTCATTGGAGTGGCCACAACTCCACCCGGTTCTTTATCTCTTTACATTTGTCTTGTTTCTTTTCATCTCCTGGCTTAAGCTAGCCCTCTCTAGGTTGTAAAATAGGATTTCCTCTCCAGTACAAAAGGTTGTGTGCAAACATAGGAAGCACCTGCTCTCGTACATTTGGGAAGGAGGTTACCAACTGTCTGGTCCAATTTTAAAGGGTATAACCACCCTCTGACAATACCTTTGTTCCAGAGGACACTGGAACTGTGTCGCGCATACTGATACTCAAATGTCTCAGTTAGTGTCTCAGAAGCAGGTGGCCACAAGTGGCCTCTTCATTCCCTTCCTGCCTAACTATGTTATCTAGGTACACAGAGAACAGACAGCATGACAAATGGAGGCTCATAAAACCATAGACTTGTTACAGGAAGACACCATGTAAGCACTCAAACAGGGAAAAACAAGACCACTTCAAACTGACAGGGACAGACATGGCTGACCCAGAAGTTCATTAACTGTCTTTTCTTCATTGCAATGGAATGTACAATTCATGTACAACGGCAGACATTCAGCCTTGTATCTGGTGACCCAATATCTGAAAACTATGTAAGGACTGATGAACTCCCTTCCGTTAATGCTTGCTTATAGAATGAACTGTACAAGCTCTAGGGGACTACTGTCCCTTGGGGAGCCTACACTCCCTCTTCAGAATGTGTTTTCACTTTGTAATAAAGTTTCCTGTCAGTTTTTCTTGTCTCCACACTTTCTCTGACAGTGACCAGAACCTGGAAACACTGATGAGAGATTTCTATCTCTGCTTTCTATATATGAGATCTGACCTGGGTTTAGTTACCAACACTCAAATCACGTGATTCACAGCCACCAATTTCATGGTTCACACTCACCTATTTCATGGTTCCTACACCATCTTCTGGTCATCATGGGCACCTGCACAAACATGGTATTCATATGAACAAGCAGGTACACACACATACATGTAAATAAAGACAAATAAAAATAGAACACAAACACAAATCACTTAATGGTATGTCTTAAGGCTTTGGAACAAGAAAAATGAAACAAATACCTAGACCATTGACACAAAGAAATAATCAAAATCAAGGCAGAAATTAATGAAATCAAAACAATGAAAAAAATTCAAACAATCAATAAAATGAAAGTTTATTCTTTTAAGAGATAAACAACACTGACCAACCAGTATGTACTGATGGACATAAAAATCAGCTAAAAGAATCAAGAGTTAGCCCGGAGTCATTACTTGAAGAGCCATGGGGATGCAACTGAACTCAATCTCAGGGCACCTGTCTACAGGGTTTGTTCCCAGGTAAATCTAGATCCAAGCTACAAGATGGTTTTAACAAAACAGGGGAGGGATGGTAATAGCCTACGGCAGGAAGAATACTGGGGACCTGTTTCAGACCTTGGCTTTCCAGGATTAATTAATACTAAGATATAGAGGCAGACAGCTGGTGAGTGGCCTTTGTCTGTAGACATGGTGTGTCACACCTGTACTTTCAACACCTAGGAGACAGAAGGGAGCAAAAACTACCGGAGGAAAGGGAAGGGAAGATGAAGGGAGGCATTAGAGTTTCCACACATCTGTTCACAGAGCCAGCAACTATACTTGGTGACAATTATATTTTTAAAAAGTAAAAATATTTTTGTCTTAAAGTCATATCAAAAATGAAAAAAAAATGTTTCTTGAAAGTTTTATTTATCCTGTCAAATATGGTGAGAATTTGTGAAGTTTGAATCACAACTGGTCCATCCCTCCCACCCTGGAACAGAACGGCAGATGCTTTACCCCAGTTTCAGGAAAGGGTCACAGTAGCTCCCCAGTAAGAGAAGCTTCCTCCAAAGTTCCAGCTACAGACGCTGCACCTGCAGCTCCCGCAGCTCCTGCAGCTCCTGCAGCTCCTGCAGCTCCTGCAGCTCCTGCAGCTCCTGCAGCTCCTGCAGTTCCTGCAGCAGGGAGTTAGGAGTTCTTCTCTTCCCCAGAGCCCTCAGAGTTCATATCTCTGGAAGCATCAGAGGGACCCCTTGCCAGGTCACAATCCTCCCAGCCATTCACAGATCTCACCCACTGCCTGCACAGAGTAGAGCCATTTCCACGTGGGAGAAGCAAGCCAGATACTTTTTTCATTGTCAGCCAGGAGTGTCAGTCTCTGACAAGAGCTCCATTGTCTGTGCCTCCTGCTTTGAAGCTCACGGATTATAAGGTTCTGCCCAAATGAGACGACTGTATCTGTGACACAGTGCAGGAAAGTTCATACTGAAGAGGACACGCAAAACATTCTTTTGGAATTAAACTCTTGAAAGGACCCTGGGAACTCTGTGAAAGGAACAAATTTCACAGACCTGGATGTAATGAATTGCGGTCAAGGCATGAACACTGTAAGCCATCAGAGAATGATATGAGGAAAGAGAAAAGACTGTCTACACAATGGTTAAAAGTGTCTGCAAACTAAGAGCCTGGGAAGGAGCTGGTATTCGAACGATAGCACAATCTTACAGCCCCACAATAACAGACTAAGAGATGGGCAACTGTCTCAGAGGGCATGTCCCCAAGGCATGTATGTAATTGTCGAGTAAGTACATGCAAAGGTAGTCATCACCACTAGTATTAAGGAGACATAAGTCTAACTCCCAATGGGATCACTTCCTACCCACAAGGATAGGTATCATAAATCAGAACAAGAAACAGGAAGATTTGAGGATTTGGAGAAACTGGGGATCTCACATGTTGTTGTTAGGTATGTAGAATGGTGTGCACCCCCCCCCCCCCGTTAAAAACAAATTGGTGATTCTTCAGCCAAGTAAACATAAAATTGCATGGCAACAGCAATCCTGCTGCAATCTGAAAGAATTGAGCACAGGTGATCAAATGAAAACCTGTACACGCATTCAAAACCACACTGTTCATAATAGGCTGAAGATAGAAACCACCAAAAGCCTGCTGACTGACGAGTGGATAAGCAAATATCATATTTATACAATGGAATATTATTCAGTCATCAAACAATGAAGGGTATATATACATGCTCCAACATGAAAAGGCCTTGAAACAATGCTATGTATATGCTATGTAAGAGAAGTCAGATATAAAAGATCACATCTCAGTTGACCATTTAATGTGGGACATCCAGAATTAAGGGATATTCGCTGAGATCAGAAGGAGAATGAGAGAATCCCAGGCAACCTCCTTTGTCTACAAAAGTAGACAACTGGATTTTATATAAAAGTAACTTTCGTCATCATTCTGTAAATGAACATGTTGCAGTGAACAGCTGGATTTTCTTAATCCATCAGCAAAGTCAAGACTGTCTCATTCCTGGGCTCCATTTTATGTTCTCAACCTCAAAGAGACATTGGCAATGTGGGCAGATTAAAAAACATAACTCTCATCTACTGTGATGAGATCATGGGTCCCTGTTCTCATATGGTATCACTTTCTCTCATGCAAGTGTTTCAATACCTCTTTCGTGACAGAATATGATGGATACATGGATAAATGATAGGTGATAGGTGATAGTTTATATTAAAGGAAGAATGACAAGATCAGTCTAAGATCAATTGATGATTCACGGACAGATACATACATACATACATACATACATGCATACATACATACATAAATACATACATACATACTCCGATGACAGAAAACAAGTGCTAGATAAAAAGTACAGGCAGTAAACACTGGAACAGCACTCTGCAACTTAAGACTCTGAAGTGTTAAACAAGGACTGACCTCCTCCCCTCAATACTTGTCCTTAACCACAGATTACTTGACTCTAAAGGGAATAATGGTTTATGGTCCATTCTAGAAAGAGGAAATCACTACAGACTGGTGTGTGCACTGAAGAGACACAGAACAGGCAACTCATCTATGGACCAGGCCACTGATGTGAGCTTCATCAGAAAACACACTTGACCAATTCCACTTTCACGAGGCTGCTCCCATGGGCTGCGGATCCTTCAGCCCAACAGTTAGTCTGGTACAAAAATAGGTCTGGAGTCAGGCAAAGGAGTCCATTTGCCTCTATTTCATGCCTAGATTTTAAAAACCTCACCCAAAAGGTCATCTTTGGTCAACAAAGAACACTCACTCCTGCTGCTGCCCAGGAAAGTGACCTTGTTTATATTTGTGCTGAAGCCGTGGAAAGAGCCAGCCCTTTCCCTGTCTTTGCTTTTCAAAGACTGGCTGATGCTTACCAGGCCCCACAATAGCTCTCAGTTCCAACCCGTTAGTTCTGAGACAACTTTACAAGCCACATGCAGAAGACAGAAAGGAACCACCCAAGTTCCCCACTGACTCTACAGACAAAAGAGAATAAAATCAGCTCCGTGGGTGGAGGAGAAAAAGAAAAACATGAACTCAGACTGCCCAAATAATCCCGAATGATCCAGGGCACCCCAGACCCCCTAAAGTCTGGAAACATATGCAACATTGGTTACCTAGGAGACACTGGCAAGGGTGGGGCGGAAGAGGAGCTCAGAGCTAGTAAGCACGGCCTTGGCCATCCATCCCAGCCACACCAGCTCCACACCCACACCGTCCCGATGCATTGTCCTGGGCTGAATGCATGAAGTTCAGAGGACTTTTCATCAGCTCTTAAATCCGCTGCTGCTCAAGCATGAAATATCTTTAGATTCCATTTTAAAAAATAAATGTGCTAACAAGCTGTTAAACCACACTTTACAACAAACGCATCAAACTGATGACTTAGCTTCAAAAATATGAACTCACTGAAATAATAAAGGCTTTGTAGAGCTTGGATAAATGAAGTGGTTACCTCACAGCGAGGGAAGTCTGCGAGGCACATCACTATGTAATCAAAAAAATAAGTCTCCGGTCCTCAGAGAGCATTTGCTTCCCAACAATCCTGAGCCCAAAGGCTTTGGACAGGAGGAAAAACAACACAGGTACCAAAAAGACACAGGCGGGGGCGGGAGAAAGAAAGAAATCCAGTCAGTACTTTGATTAACAAGACTTCTTGCTGCACTTAAGTACAAACAGCTGCCTAGACTCCAACAGCCAAGCCTGAAGCTAAACACGCCACTGTTTACATAACCCAGACTTAATCAAGCGACCATATAATCCTCCAATTTAAAGTATCCCTAAGAGTTTCGGTGTAATGTTGGTTTTCTCACAAGCCGGTCCCGTCAACAAGCTATTTGAAAATGCCAGTGGCTGCCCCTCGGCTCCCATGCTTGATGCACCGCCGGAGCTTACAGGGAGGTTTAGGGAGGGGGACACTTGGAGGACCTGGGTCATAAAGTGTTTCCTGTTCTTCTGTTGGCATCCTGCACAGTCTCTGCTTATTACGTCCAAAGTCCAGATTGCCTTTATAAGAACATGGGGTTTGACCAGACTTATTTTAGTGATATTGATATAAGTGAGAGTGTATACTTCTCGCTTAGAAATTCCCTATGTACAGGGGGAACAGGGCATGTGCTCTGAAAGGATGGATAAAGGTAACGAAAGGAATTGGTCATGATAAAGATGTTAGAAAAGGGAAAAGTGCTAGGGAGCTTTGATGGAGGCTAGGCAATCAGAAGGCCACAGGTAAGGCATGAGAGAAAGCACCTCCCTAGTGTGGGAGACTCAATGTCTGTAAACTCTAAACCTTTGGGGTCAGGATGCTAGACACCAGATACCCAGAAGAGAATGTAAGTCAGTACCTCAATAAGGGAGAAGCCAAAGGCAAGGAAGAGAAGACTTCAACAAAGAGGAGCTGGTCAGTGGGTCCCAGGGACAGCCCTGGGGGAGCAGGGAGGCAGGAGGCTTTGGAGTGGGGCAGGGATACACATCTCAGAAGGCCGACTCGTGATCCTGGAGTTACTAATGGGGGTAAAGAGTCCTTTGCTGAAATCTGTCTATTAAAAAGAAAGAACACAAGTTTGTCTTTGAAGTCCCCCAAGGCTTACCCAGGTGAGGACATTGGCAGAATCTTTCTTTTTGAAATGTTATTATAAGCATTAGTTCTCTAGAATACAGCTCTATGATATTTTCATGGATGCATCTTGATCATATTCACCTCATTAACCTCTTTGTTGTCCCCTGCCCCTTCCTGTGTTTACTTTCCTCTTCCCAAATAGCCCTCCTCTAAGTTTTTGTTTATTTCTAGTCTAGGTATGTCTTGAAATCACCATGTAGCCAAGGATGGCCATGAACTCCAGGTCCTCCTGGCTCTGACCATCTCCCAAGTGAGATGTGTGGATAGAGACCATCCGTGAGGAGCTCCACATTTGGGGCCCTTCACTTATTCCACAGGCCTGCTGTCAAGTAAATTACTATTTTATTTGCTATTTCTTTCTTTCCCACTTTCTTGTTCTGGATTGAACTGGTCTATTTCAGCAAATTTTAACTGCACTGAAAAAGTGGTTGTGATGGGGCTGGAGAAATGCCTTGGTGGGTAAGAGCACTGCCTGTTCTTCCAGAGGACCTGAGCCCAATTCCCAGCTCCCATGACAAGGCTTTGCCATTCCAGGGGATCCGACACCCTCTTTACCTTCTTCAGGTATTGAAAACATGCAGCGCCTTCCCTCAGGCACACATACATATATAATAACTAAATGAATACTTATTTAAGGTGTTTCTTCTTGAGCCAGGCAAGGGGCATATGGGCTGAAGCTGAGGGAGGCGGGTTGGAGCTGTAGGCCAGCCTGGGCTAACTGTGACATCATCCTAACTTAAAAGGACGGTGTATGTTACCTGCAGCTTTGTGACAGAATAAGCTCAAGGAGAGAATGAACTTTATCCTCAGGGGAAGAACCATGAGGAAAAACTGTAATTTTCTATAATTTAGCTAGTGGAAACAACTAAATATGAAGGTGTAACATACCTTCATTTTAAGTTCTAGAAACAAGAAATAGAAAAATGAGAAACGGGTCATATTCAAATATAAAATCCAAGGCATTACCAATATAAATGGAAGCTCTGTCATTATAGTCATGAAGAAGAGGTCTGAAGTCTAAGAGTTAAATGAAATGTTCATACCTAGATGTACTATAGATGTGAATTGTCACTAAGGAAATAGGGAACATAAGAAGCAGCTAGGACCAAGAGGAAAGGACACAGGGTAGAAAAGACTGTGAAACCCTTAGCTGAGATTAGTGGAGTAGACACTAGGACGGAGTCACTCTTAGCTGGTTCCGACAGATAGAAATGATCCATCTTCAAACTGTTCTGACAAAATATCATCGACCTAGAACTGCTTGTAAAGCAGCAACTTTTTCAAACTGAAAGTAAAGTAAGGCCAAAGCCAGATGTTGGCAGCTACTAAGTTCTTTCTGTACTCCAAGTGAAGCAGAACGTCCACATAATGCTGATGGAGGGCTGCCAGTATGGGGGGTGTCACCTCTACTCCAATCTCAGAGGAGTAGCTAGGGGTCATCTAACATGGCCTCGTGGTGAGATGATAAAGTGACAAGATGGAAGTCTCCTAGCTCACTGAGCCTCCACAAGGTGTCATTAGCCACAGAAGGTTGCCCGACTTACACTGGAGTTGCTAGGTCAACAATAAATGTTGTGGGGTTAAACAATTGAAAATCTCAGGACTATGAAAATATATAACATAAACTGACATTTTATGCTGAAGCATGTCTTAGAGACAGGGAATACATGGATTCTATTTTTTAAAAAATATATACTGCTATTCTATAGCCCAGCTGTGGAATTGATGACCGAAGACATTAATATGCAGAGTTATTGAAATATTTAATACCTGTCATTTTCTTGACTTTAAGGTGTTTGTGTCCTCCTATTCCTCACTCTTGTACCTACAGTTCTACAATATTTTTCTCTCCTGTAGCTTCATAGATGTATGAATACTTCTTTAAGTCCAAAGAATTCTAGGACATCCTACACAGTCTTTACTTATTAAGTCCAAAGTCCAGATTGCCTTTATAAGAAAATGGGATTTTTAAGTGCTTTCTGCAATGTTGGTGCACACAACTGCATGCACATGATGCACATGGGGTGTGCGTATTTGTGTGTGTGATTTTTTTCTCCTTCAGTTTGCTGAATGAAACACCCTGGGCCATAAGGTATCATATGTTAGAATTTAAATGCAGTTCCAAGTTTTGTTAGCATTTGAAATTTTTGTTGAAAACCCATAGTTATTGCATCAGATCTGTCTTTATTTTTGGTGTTTCCTTCTTGTATATTTCAATACACGCTATCTGTTCTCTACCTTTAGAGCTTTAACTATAGAGTTCCTTTTCTGATCTTGTCAGCTTGGTGTTCTAAATACTTTATGTAAATGGACGGGCACCTCTCTTCCCCAGTTTGAAGATATCTCTCCTGGTTTATTGAAGATGTTTCCAATGCTTTAGCATGACATGCCTTTCTATCTTTTATGCCTATGATTAAATGTGGTCTTTTCATACTGTCTTGTGGATCTTGAATGCTTTGTTCGTACCTTCTTTTAATTGATGTCTCATGTTTCTAAACTGTTCCAATTAATTTACCCTGTCTTCAAGCCTTGATATTCTGTTCTTCCCTTGAGTCTTTCAATTGATGAGGCATTCCATAGAGATTTTTATTTCATTTATTGAACTTTTCATTCCTGGCATGTGCTGACTAGTTTTGTGTCAGCTTGACACAAGCTAAAATTATCTGAAAAGAGGGAACTCCTTTAATTAATTAATAAAATGCCTCCATAACATCCAGTTGTGGGCATTTTCTTAGTTAGACATTGATGGGGAAGGTCCAGGCCATTGTGGGTGATGCCATCCCTAAGTTGGTAGTCCTGAGTTCTACAAGGAAGCAAGCTGAGCAAGCCATGATAAGCAAGCCTGTAGGCAGAACCCTACCATGGCCTCCGCATCAGCTCCTACCTCCAGCTTCCTGCCCCACTTGTGTTCCTGCTCTCAATGCTTTTGATAATGAACTGTCATATGGAACTGTGGGTAAAAGAAAGCCTTCTCCCCAAGTTGCTTTTGTTCATGATGTATAGTAAGACTGGTGATGATTACTGGGACAGTAGAATAGAACGTGAGGAGGGAACAGTAAGTAGAAGATGGGACAGGAGGATAGGGTGATAAGGCGGGTCTGGCTGGAAGTGGACGAAAAGAAAGAGAAAGGTACAAGCATGCAGCCAGCTAACACAGCATAGTCCCTGCTCTCGAAGAGGAGAACGCACACTGACAACTCCAGGTTTATGGGAAAGTATAAGAAAAGGAAAATGATAGAAGAGAGAACAGAGGGACCAAAAGGAAAGAGAGGAGGAAGAAGAGGAAGAAGAGAGGGAAGGAGGGAGCAAAGAAGGAGGGAAGGGAAAATGAAAAGAAATCTGACTCAGTAAATTTCCATCGGATGTTAAATATAGGGTGAATAAGTGTAGAGAGGGTAGAACTGATTAAGAAGGATTTCTGAATGAAGTCTCTTGCCTGCTAGTTCCAGCCTCTTAGATGCTAAGCAAGCATTTATTCCAAGGTTTCATGGGTCAAGTGGTTGGTGGCAGTTACCCTCTGAGAAGTCCTTTTGGGATCAAACTGAGAGTCATGATCATATCCTTGGACTGACCTTCCCAACATCCGGGGGTCTACTCAGAGCCTGTCTCCACTCCCCTGCAAGCTTTATCCAGCCATGTTGCACACTGCTGAACACTGCACTGTTCTGATTCAGCTTCTTCTCTGCAGTCTGGACAGTGCTAGCCAGAACTCCACATACACTTCTTTGTGCTTTCCAAGAGTATAGTTCACAGAGACTCTAGGGTGCTAAGGTTAACTAGTAGGGGTCTTCCTACAGCTTCGGTTTTTATTTTATTTTTAAGTTGCCGTCTCCCAGCCACTCCAGCCAAGTGCCAAGAGGAGAGCAATTTCCCAGTATTCCCTCTCTGCTCTCTACTGCTATGTGTACAGGTTCTGTCTCTCTTCCTCTCCCTTGTTCTCTTTCAAATGTCTACCACTGAGAATATGGTGCCAATTTTCTGAAGCCCTCTGTCCTTTACTGTGGTTCACATCATTTCCCCTTTCTGAGAGAGGAAGGCACCCCAGATCATGCCAATACCCCGCAGAACAGAGTCTGGGGACTTTCTGAACCTCTTAAGATTACTCACAAATCTTTATACTTCAACGATGGAAACTGACTTCCACTGTGTCCCTCTGAATGGGAGTTGGGAAGGAAACATCCAGAATGCAGTTAGAGCCTGAACTCACTGACATTAGAAGACACCCAACTCTTTAAAGTAACCAGACAGACTCGGGTGGCTTACTAACACAGTTAAATACACTTTCTGATGCAAGAGTATAGCTTTACATTTTCACCAATAATAAGAAACAAAGTCTTGTGGGTGTCACTTATTAATGGCTTTTCTTATCAACATGAGAAACCTAAAATCATATATAAAATCTTAGTCTCCTCATAAACCTATCATGATCTGGCATCTACAAATTGATCTCTTCAGAGACACTGAGATTTAATCTTATCAACAACACAGTCTTTTGCTCTGACTTGTTCAGGTGATCTGTAGCTTCATGGGATTATGAACTCATATGCTTCTTAACCACAGAAAAGATTTTCCTATTCCTCTTTATTCAACCTTTGTAATGTTTCGGTAAAGCCCATTGTTCTTGTTAGCCACACGCTTTATGATTTTGTAATCTTACTATATTCTTTAAAGTCTTTGTCTTTCCAAACTGGAGAGTGTTGTTTCTTGGGTGGATCTCATAAAGACACCCCTTGTGTAGCTTATGGTTCCTCTCTGCTTGTCTCCTTGCCAGTTATTAGTTTTCTTGAGCTGCAATCACCACAGGGCTAGGAATGGGTAGGCCATGTTTCCATGGATAGGGTGAATAAAGTTTTCTGTTTTCCAGTCTTCCTAGAGCAGCTAAGACTCTCAGCCACAAGAGCTCACTGTGAAGATTTCTTCTGGTCTACGTCTTTTCTGAGTCGTAATTGTTCAGAATGTTTTGAGAGTAAGGTGTTCTTCTGCCCTTTGTTTATCTAACTGGTGTTGCTACTGTGACACTTGGTAATTAGTAAGGATCTTTGGAGCACTGCAGGAAACCTTCAACCTATTGATGCCAGACTTATTTTGTCCTGCGTGATGTTCTTATTTTCACTGAGTCAGTTTTTCCATTGCTGGAATGTGGTCTTCTGAAGAAGGGAGGTTTCACAGTGGGAAACTCTTCATAGACTTCATGGAAATTACCATTTCTCCCATTCTAGTCTGTCAATTATACTCTTACTCCATAGGTATTTTTCCTCTACAACATTATATGTTTAATGATTCCATTAAAAATGAATATATGAATATTGTAGTTCAATGCAGAAAGCATGGGGCTCATTTCAGATGATGTCTGAGCAGGTCAATATTAAGGCTATTCTGTCTCAAAGGTTACAATAATGCCAACTGCCAGTCAAGGAAGGTAAGTTTTCATTGACATTAAATTACGCACATGATCCTTGTAGGAATATTTGGAGATCTTTGGAAAAATGGGGCTATTTAACTAGTAATACTAGAGGAAAGAAGTGGGTCAAATGAAGTCTAGCCACTAGTTATGGCAGTAGCATAATAGGAGAAAGATTTCTTGGACTTGGTAGACTCTGACTCTCCTATACATTAATCTTCCATGTCTTGACTGATGCAGGATTGATATAATCATTTATTCTTGTGTATACTTTAATTTTTACTACATCACATAGTTAGCAGTTTGTGTATACAAGGAGACACTATTGGTGACAGGCTCTCAACATATTTCAAGTGCATGTTACCTTTTCCCTACACCTACCGTGTTATAGGTATGTTTCTAGAAGTGCAGAACGTAGCTTTTGTGCAATTGAAAGTTGTGTGCCCTTTGACCAACACCTCTCTGTCTCTTCACTCCCAGTCTCTGGTGACCGCTACACCATCTCTGGCACTGTGCCAGTTCTTCTTACTTTTATGTTGTGGTCCTATGTGTTGGTGAAAGTATACACATTTTCTCTGTATCTATCTGGTGTAATAGTCTCCATGAGTTCCTGCACTGTCACAATGATAAGATTTAGTTCTTATTTTGAAGGCAGAATAGTGTTTTCTCGTATGTACATGCTGAATTTCTGTTTTCCAATCAGCTCCTGGCGAACACAAGATGTTTCTCTGTCTTGCTGCTGTATGTGATACTGCAAGGAACATGGATTTGCCTGTCGTGTTCTATCTGTCAAAGACATGCAGATATGTCATTGAGATCATGATACTACCTCCTTTATAGATATACCCCAGAGACGGGACGTTAAATCATAAGGTAGTTCTATTTTTCAAAATCATATTTATTTTTGACTCAAGAACATTGTGAACAACAGGAAGTGCAATCCTATTAGAATCTCCAGGCAATACGCTGACTGACAGCTATGAGGAGAGGTGGATGATGGCCAAACATCTTCAGTTTCTGCAGTTAAACAGGCAACATTGCAGAGCAGAAAAAAAAATAGTTGGAACTGTGTGCAATTCTCAGTTCACCTCTTACTTCTTAGCAGAAGCATGAAAACTGAATAGTAAGAACTCTTCTGTACTACAGAGGTGATCCAAAATAAAAACTCAGAAAAGAGGTTCAGCAACTTGGCGTTGGTGATTGGCTACATAACCCTGTGTCTCTGTATCTTGGGCAAATCCTTTCTGCTTCATTTTCTCAGCCCAGACAGGAGGGGCTGTCGTGAAGGTAAATTCTATGCCCAACTTATGCTTGTCCTCTGTCACCTGAAATGTTATTGTGCCAACAGGCATTTAATGGATTAAATTACAAAAGCCCAGAAGAAAAGCCAGACAAAAGTAATTAGAGAAGAAAGAAGCACAGAGAAACTCCGTGCAACAGAGGAGGTCACAGAACCGAGGAAAACCAGAGCGGACTTATGTAAGAACGGCAGAATTCTCTTTTGAGCTTTGAATGGTATTTGATTTTAATTGAGTTCTCCTGTTGGTTGAAGATCACCTGCTGGCAATTTAAGGAAATAATAAAGCAACTCTTTAGTTCCAAGAATTTCTCAATAAAACAAACTGTAAGTATTGAAGGGCATGCGAGCTACTGCTGGTAAATAGAAGAAAAAAAAATAAGTCTGCTACCCAGAGAAACCATGTGTTTGGCTAACCTACACATTCCCTTCTGCATACTGTAATTAAATGACATGTCCAGAGATGGAGTTGTTTATTTGTAATATTGTTGCCTTAATTTGGTCATTACCTCTAACGTTTCCAGAGAAGAACCTAAAGGTTAGCTTTCCACTTAAATATAATGTGTTTCATTCTTTTAAGCATGCATTACCACTAGCCCTGCAATCTGGCTTCTCTATTATTTGAAGCAATGGTTGGCTGTTTCCCAAGAGGGTGGGTTGGTGATTCCAGGACACCACGTACTCAGAGCAGTTCTGCTGGGTAATTCAGTAAGTGCCTGGCAATCTCCCTCAAGACTATTAAATGTGAACCATGCATTCTAATGTAAGTGGACAGACCCTATCTTAAGAATGGACCCTGAAGGGTAAAACCAGTCACCACATGAAGGAAAGGGGTGAATGCTCCAACAGCCAGCACATGTAGTTTTGAAACAAGTGACATATTCATTCCCAGCAAAGTTGCTTTGGGATTCTGATTGCTTAGGAACAGGGCCAGTGAGAGCTAGAGAACAGATATCTCAGGAGGACACACTGTAGCATAGCTGGATCTCAGTTCAACTCACTGTACTATGAAGCAATGGAGCAAACACAGGGCCCCACAGTCTTAGTTTGCTCTGTGTCTGGGTGTGTATCGAGCAGTTACTCCCAGTGCTTTGCCCGTCCACCTCCTATGACATATTTCCCTTGGGAATAAGACTGGCTGGGTAACTTCATTGCCTTCCTATTTATCAATTGTCCTCCAAAACAATGTCGTCCCCGAGGAGTAACATCTTCCCAGATCAGGTCAGTTTCATCTCGATGAAGCTCTGGGACCTTGAAATAATCTCCTTTGAAAAATTCATAATTTACTCCATTTTCCTTGAGATCGTTTGGTGAGCTATCTCAAAGTTCCAGTTAAAAGATTAAACACAACTTAACTAATGTAAAATACGTATTTCCCATTCACTGCTACATGAGCTCCAGGCTCGCCTTTACTTAACAGCGTGTAAAGGCACTGCCTGCAGTTGTATTGCCATGCACGGAGGAACTGGGACAAGAGACACTTAACTTTCCAGGGTCACAATGGGATAGAAACAAAACTGGGAATTGACTCCATAATTATGCTCACCATCTGTAGAGATATTAGTTATTTTCCATAAAGACATTGATGTGAGATATGTCCTTAATATTTTAAAGTTCTATTTGAAAAAAAATGGCATCTTAACCAACATCAACCACATTTGATTGTAACTGAGATGTTAACGAGTTCCTGCTTTTTTTTTTTTTCTTTTTTCTTTTTTTTCGGAGCTGGGGACCGAACCCAGGGCCTTGCGCTTACTAGGCAAGTGCTCTACCGCTGAGCTAAATCCCCAACCCCCCTGCTTATTTTTTTAATTTTTATTTTTAATTGGATTTTTTCTTTATTTACATTTCAAATGTTATCCCCTTTCCTGGTTTCCCGTCCATTAACCCCCTATCTCACCCCCCTTCTTCTATGAGGGTGTTCCCCTACCCATCCAACCACCCCTTCCTCCCTCCCTGCCCTGACATTCCCCTACCCTGGGGGATTGGACCTTATCAAGACCAAGGGTTTCTCCTCCCATTGGCCCCCAACAAGGACCTATACTGCTACATATGCAGCTGGAGCTATGGGTCTGTCCATGTGTACTCTTTGGATGGTGGTTTAGTCCATGGGAGCTCTGGTTGGTTGGTACTGGTGTTCTTATGGGGTTTCAAACCTCTTCAGTTCCTGCGATCCTTCCTCTAACTCCTCCAATGGGGACCCCATTCTTAATTTGATGGTTGGCTACGAGTCTCTGCCTCTGTATTTGTCATGCTCTGGCACAGCCTCTATGTCAGTTATATCCAGCTCCTGTCAGCATGCACTTCTTAGCATCAGCAATGTTGTCTGGGTTTGGTGGCTGTATATGGGCTGGATCACCAGGTGGGGCAATCTCTGGGTGGCCTTTCCTTCAGTCTTTGCTCCATACTTTGTCTCCATATCTTCTTCTGTGCATATTTTTGTTCCCCCTTTTAGGAAGGACTGAAGCATCTGCACTTTGGTCGTCCTTCTTCTTAAGCTTCATGTAGTCTTTGGATTGTATCTTGGGTATTCTGCACTTTTGGGCTAATATCCACTTATCAGTGAGTACACACCATGTGTGGTTTTTGTTGTTGTTGTTGTTGTTATTGTTGTTACTGTTGTTTGTGTGTGTGTGTGCGTGTGTGTGCGTGTGTGTGCATGTGTCTGCGTGTGAGTGTGCATGTGGTTGGGTTACCTGACTCAGGATGATAATTTCTAGTTCCATCCACTCACCTATGAATTTCATGAAGTCACTGTTTTTAATAGCTGAGTAGTACTCCATTGTGTAAATGTACCACATTTCTGTATCCATTCCACTGTTGAAGGACATCTGGGATCTTTCTAGCTTCTGGCTATTATAAATAAGTCTTCTATGGACATAGTAGTACACGTGTCCTTGTTATATTTTGGAGAATCTTTTGGGTATATGCCCAGGAGTGGTATAGCTGGGTCCTCAGGTAGTGCAATGTCCAATTTTCTAAGAAAACTCCTGACTGATTTTCAGAGTAGTTGTACCAGCTTGCAATTCCACCAAAAATGGAGGAGTGTTCCTCTTTCTCCACATCCTTGTCAGCATCTGTTGTCACCTGAATTTTTTATCTTAGCCATTCTGACTGGTGTGAGGTGGAATCTCAGGGTTGTTTTGATTTGCATTTCCCTGATGACTAAGGATGTTGAACATTTCTTTAGGTGCCTCTCAGCCATTTGATATTCCTCAGTTGAGAATTCTTTGTTTAGCTCTGTACCCCATTTTTAATAGGGTTATTTGATTCTCTGGAATCTAACTTCTTGAGTTCTTTGTATATATTGGATATAAGCCCTCTATCAGATGTAGGATTGGTAAAGATCTTTCCCCAATCTGTTGGTTGCCATTTTGTCCTAATGGCAGTGTCCTTTGCCTTGCAGAAGCTTTGCAATTTCATGAAATCCCATTTGCTAATTCTTGATCTTAGAGCATAAGCCATGGGCTGTAGAGGTGGCTCAGCCATTAAAGGCTGGGCTCACAACCAAAAGTGTAAGAGTTCCTGCTATTTTTAAGGCACCATGCAAAGTCCAAAAGATGGGTTCTCTGTCATCTATTCTCTGTGCTTAAAACTTAAAGGGATGGTGAAAACCACCAAGTTCAAATTATCACATTTCATACTAAAATGTCACATTTTCTATAAAAATGTAAGATACTGAATATCTGACTGGTGGGTCACAACGCTCTTGGCTATAGAAATGAGACAAAGATTTAGGCTACTTGATAATCACAGGGCATTTTTCTCCCACGATAGAGTTCTGAGGAGGATAAGAAGAATGTATAGTCAACACACTAGCCATAAAATGACTTTGTAAATTACTCCAAACTGAAATTCATAAAGAAAAATGACAGCAAAGCAGGTCACCACAAGAGTATATAGAATGGCCAACTAAACATTTTGGTCGGGAAGAATGAAAACTTAATGGAGAGAGGGGTATCATCCTCAAGAAAATATGATGAGGCCATTTGAAGGGTGTTAGAATAACTTTGCCTGTGAGGATTATATACTGTTAAGTTCAAGTGTCCTATCAGGAAGGCAAAGATTGTAGTGGGTATGTGAGCGGGACATCGACAAACCTCCTCCCCTTGATGATAGTGTGCACCCTTCCGATTTACTTGTATTTCCTCAGACTTTTCTTAGAACTTTTCTTCTAACTTTTCTTATAGGACTAGTGCATAGTAGGTGTTCTAAAGTATGTCAGATGAATGACTGGAAACTATTACAGACTATTTATTGCCGGCAAAAGAAAATAATAATACTATTGAGATTTAAAAACAAACAAAAAAAACCCAAAAAACAAAACAGGGCTGCACTCATTCTACTACATTGAAAGTTATCAAGAGTCCCAGAAAAGCATAGCTGGAGCCTGCTATCAACACGGTCCTAGTGACAGCCTACATATCAGCCTGCTGGCATCATCCAGCTTAAATTGCTTCAGATGGAGGAAGGCATTTGTCAGCTAGAAGTCCTTTCCAATCTGAGACTGGGAAGAGGCGTTTAAGAGACAAGAAGGTGGAAAGAGATTTGAGGATTGGTGTTAATGGGGGATTTTCAAACATCCATGCACACTTGATGATAAAATGCTTATAAGCTGGGGTCATTTCCTGCATGGAAATATTACCTTTCTTAGACCCTTATATGGAATTTCTGCCTGACTGAACCATTAAACTAAGACTACATCTCCTCGGTAGGGTAGATTGAAACAAACCAGCTTAATCAGCCATAACGGAAGTCTGGGTCTAGGAAGTAGTGCATGATTAACCACTTGCAGGAGACTTCCAAGGTCATGGTGCTACTAATACAGCTCTTCATTCATACTTGAGGCTAATGTAATTCATTAGTAAGTGTGTAGTGCTGAGCTAGACTGGAAAGAAAGTCTTGGTGAAAACTTGGAATGAAGTCAGTTTGATATCAAATTATTAGTGCAATGGTATACAGGCAGAACAAGATAATCAACCCCTTTTCAGAGAAATACACACTTAGAATTCATTAGCTCTAATGATGAATTGAGAAATGTCTGTAATGTGCTAGGTAAAGTAGGGTTGTTACACGGACCACTGAGATTTCTGTCCGGAGCAAGAATCACATCACTGTTTTACCTGTGACGGGATAGTTACTCAAATTGGACCCTGATAAGCTCTTGCTATTAATTTTTACACCAAGGTGGATCCTTTCCCTCTCTCAGCATGAAAGCATAAAACACTGAGGAAGACCAAGTGTTAATTGAACAACAAAAGAAAGAAGAACAGAAATGTAATCTAGACTTGTAAGTCAGTTTCTCTGTCTATTGGCTTCAGGAATTTGTACACAGGGTAGAATAAATGGGAAAGGGAAATATGTCTGACCAAGCCTTCACTCAGTGCTGTGTCAGTGGTAGGTGACTCATACACAGAGGGCACTCACCTCATCTCTGGCTGAACATTAAGCCTAGTTTGTTGTGAAGATCTCGTGATATCGGCACAGACCATCATATCACAAGAAGGAATTTTTTTTTTGAAAATTCAGTCTCCCTCTTTATGTTCCCCAAAATTCATAATCTTTCTCTAGCTTATGTACAGAAGTGGATTCTATCTTTAAAACTGAATATTAACTAACCACTGACTCAGAAAAAAATAAAAGCACAAACTGTCACGGTACAAAGCCAACTCTTCTCAAAGCCCCAGAAGAATTATATAAATGAATTTCTTTGTCTCCTGTTTGCTGAGAGTTTTCACTTGAATGTCTGAACATGTGATCTGATGATCTGCAGGGCTTTTTTGTTGCAGTGTTTCTTCATTTGGTTTGGTCTGGTGTTTTCTAAGATGAGGCCAGTTTATGAAAGTTTCACTCCAAGGTCAAACAATCAATGCATTGTCTCGCCATCTCACGGAGACAGCGTCTGTCAGTTTGTTTCCTTTCCAGCTTTGCTCACGTACTTAC
Organism: Rattus rattus; assembly: GCF_011064425.1. Lineage (NCBI taxonomy): Eukaryota > Metazoa > Chordata > Mammalia > Rodentia > Muridae > Rattus > Rattus rattus. Next base: position 113,017,585 of record NC_046158.1, on the reverse strand, counting down.
CACTGTGTTTGCCTGGTTTTTCCACTGATAAACTACGATGCTTCCTTTCGTCATCTGTGTGTTAGAAGTAAGGAGATAATTTTACAACATACACCCTCGTCATCACACTTTCCCTATTTCTTCTTCTTCTTCTTCTTCTTCTTCTTCTTCTTCTTCTTCTTCTTCTTCTTCTTCTTCTTCTTCTTCTTTTTCTTCTCTTCCTCCTCCTCCTCCTCCTCTTCTTCCTCTTCCTCCTCCTTCTTTTTAGAATCTATTGATGATCCTTAGAGAATTATAATTGTCCAAACTCTTTTATTCTGGGGAATGCAAAATTCTTCCTTATCAAAATCACTTTGAAATGTTAGATTTGCAATACATCTGACATCTGCCTCTGTGGCAACCTGTTGTATATGTGCTTTATGACTGGCCACTCATCTTTCCCGAGTCATAATTGGACATTTGTCAAGGATTGTTAAGGATCTATCAAACTACCTTTGCACTCTAATGAGGACATTAATGTGATATTTAAAGTTAACAATGCCTATGAGACCAACATTTACAGACTATTTTTACATAGTACAGTGCAATGGGTGCTATTATTATTATTATTATTATTATTATTATCATTATTACTGTTATTATTATTTCACAGATGAGAAAAGGAAAACTGTGGAACTGAGTGGTGTGTTTAAGTTCAAGCAATTTCTCAGATCAGTGCCTTGCCTGCGTGATCAGACAGCACAATATATGCTCTTACATAATTAGAATAAAACTGCCTCCATTTATGTGCACAAGTTCTTCTGTGGCTAAAAGATGCTTTTGTGTTACACTAAGCAAGAAAAGTAGTTTGCAGTGTCCAACAGTAAATAGGTAAGTTGTTTTCTAACTAAATAAAATTATACTAAATTACATAATTGCTAATACTTCCTGGAAAGGGAAGGATTGTAGATATAGCGAACCCAGATCTAAAGAAGAGTAAATGACTGACACCTATTGGTACATCTACAACATAGCCCCTATACCCTGATTGTGGTACATCAGGAAAGAGGGGTGGGAAAGATCGTAAGAGTCAGAGGGTCAGGACATCTACTGTGAGATGGTGCGTTTTGTGACAGGGACAGTGAACCCATGGAATCTCAAAAGTATGCTCACCTGAACAAGGACTTCACACCACCACCCGTTGACATGCCAGTATGGATGTGGGAAATCTCACAAAGCACCATCCCTAAGTTATTCAATCCCAATAAGTCAACCCAAAATACATAAACATCACCAACACCAAATGGACTCAGAATATGATGTGTGTGCATGTGTGTGTGTGTGTGTGCATGTGTGTAAAACAATAGTTGTTAAAGAGATAATAAATTTGAGAAAGAGTGGGAGTTAGAAGAGGAACAGGAAGGGTAGAAATGCTGTAGATATAATATGTGTGTATGAAAAGCTCAAATAGATATGAAAATAATTTTAAAAGTTAAGGACCAATGGAGCCAGTCAGAAATCGGTTGTGGAGAAAGTGTTTACTTATGATGATAGGGCATGCACTTTGCTCCTTCTGGAGATGGAAGGAACAACTAGAGTTCTGATGGACCCATTGATGTGCACGAGGTGGGGAAGAGGCACTGCCAGTTGGACAACTCATTCTCAGAGGCACAGATGCAAGAAGGTGAGAGACACTGACATGGTGGTCTAGGATGGGGTGAAGTTTGGGACATAAGGCAAGAATGTCAGGGAAATCAGCAGGCTTTGTCTAGTCTGCATTCTTATCTTCCTCAAATGAAGCCAGGCATTATTAAGAACCTAATAATTTTATTAATGGGCTTATTGATAGAAGGAAGAGTTTCATATGTCTAAGTGACAGCTGATATAGGCAGCTTAAAGGACTTATATTTATTCACAACAAGAGGGTTAATCTGCTGTGGATCACAGATTTGCAAACACAAATACACTCTTGGCTCCCATTAGGCACTAAGAGCTCATAGGCATAAGAAGGCAAAGTACCCATCATATACTTCAACCCCTGTCTCCCACCCCAGGCCAACTTCTAATTAATTTATATTGCCACCTTCTCTGAAGACTTATTTAAAGGAAAAGTTGAACTTTTTTTCTTAAAAAAAGTAGAACTTTAAAAAATACTGCTGGACAAGTAAAATATCACCATGAAGATTTGTATTAGAAGCAGTTAATAAAGAACAACACAAAGCACAAGGAAGAATTGAAGAGCAATCTCTGTTCTAGTTATTAACGGCCTCTCCCAAGATACAAGATGGCAGATAAGTGGAAAATTCCCTCTGGGCTTCCACCATAAGCAGCCAACTCTTCACATTGTAAATGTTTAATGTAGTCGATAACTCATCAACCACATGTATGCATGTTCCCGGAGAGTCCCCAGGTTCCTCTGCATTTAGAAGAATGATGTGCCTTGAGCCCACCATGATCTGTGGCCATACCTGAGGGAGGCAAGCCACTTCCGGGGCCTATCCACCCGAGAGCGGTGGCCAGTTTTCTGTGTGAGTTTTAAATATTGTCTTCACAACTATGGAAGCCAGTAACGATGATGACCTGCACCTGTTCGGTCACCACAGGGAACACAATTGCTTTGGAACAAGAATAAATGTCTTCCAGGAAGCATTAACATTCTGTTTGTTTATTACTTCAACTATGCTACAGACTAAGACAATGGAAAAAAAAAACACAGATCAACTAGGAGCTGAGAAACATACCAGTAAAATTATCATACATACATTCTTAAAGTAAAGGTTCTTTCCCAAGAAACATTTACACCCTGGCTACCCCCCAAAGACATTTAATAATGTCAGTGTCTAGAGTAGTTCTTGGCTATTCACTGTTCATCTGTGGGGTGCTCTACTGGCATCTAGTGGGACAGGAATGCTATAAATCCTTTCACAATGGCCAGGAGGGCATCCATCGCCAAGAAAGAACTCACCCAAAAGTCAGAAATGCCAGCACTTAGAAACACTGTAACCCACAGTTATGTAGACAATTGTGTATTTGCTACCCAACAAACAACTGAAAGCTTACAAGCTTACATTCATCGTGTTTCCAAGGTAAGTCTTAAATCACCCATCTAATAGAGTTTCTAAGTCTGATAGACTGTTTTCTGTTTTAAAAAAAATCAAGAGGCTGAATTTTCTTCCTTCTCCAAAGCCATAAAATATTAGTCATTTGAACTGCTTCATGTATGGATAAATTTCATTTCTTCCTTTCTGCATATATAAAAATCCCTATGCCCTAGGCATTGCAGCACATACCTGTAATCCTAGCACTCAAAAGATCTAGGCAGGGGGAGTCTAACTTCTAGACTGTCCTGAGCTACCTAGTGAGACCATGTATCAAAAGAAAACAAAACAAACAAACAAAAAAAACAAAAGTTCATACTTAGGAGATATTTCTTAATCAAATGCCCCAAAATTTTGAGAAATAAGCCATAGAATAACAAGCTTAAGTCTCTGCTGCTACTCATCAGTTGGGTGTCCTGACAAGAATTGGAAACTGGCTCTCCCAAGTCTCACTTTCCTGTTTTGTCCACTGCATCATAATATGCTCCCTTATTAAGGATGCCAGGTAGAGGTCTGAGGAAGGTAAACAGCCACTCATGCCATAGGAAGGTTTGGAACAGTGGTGGAGCTCCATGTTTGAGGACGATGCATAGTTTCCAGGTGAGAGAGTTTGGTTTCGACGAGAAGGGCAGATCAGGGAAGGCAGAGCTTCACAGTGAGCTCACCAACACAGCATGTCCCCAGTTAACCACTGCTCCCCAGACCCATGTGGCCATGTCTGCCTGCATCATCCTTGCTCCCAGGTAATTCACAAGGAGGTACAAGACAGAATGGAACCACAGCTTGGCAAGACCTGTGAGAAATTTCTCAAAGTAAATGAGTGAAAGCTGGTTTCAGACTTGAGCCATGTAATTCTAGTTGTTAGCCATTAATCATGTGGTCTGAACCTAGCCACCGTGGGCCTTTGAAACAAAGGGCATGAATTAAGAAATTAAACTAAAAAATATATTATCAAAAATGAAATAAAAGCTACAATTGCTGGGGTGCTTTTCATATGCCAAAAACTATTACCAAGTGCACTTTACTACAGTTTCCAAGATGGACCTGGACAGGCTTACTGCCCTTCACAGAGTACGGAGCTCAAAGAGGTTAAGCCACACATAGATCAGAGCACAGAGAACTAAGACTTGCATCGCCATATAACAGAGTACAGAGCCAAGTCCCTAGCAGGCCCCCTGATGGTCACTGTCCCCAGGTCTCTGTCTCTACTACACTTCTCAAAGTTGTTTGCATTCCTGTGTCAGATTTTGGGGACTCTCAAACAGGTTAAAGCATCACTGGCAGTCCTACAAACAGCAAGCAGCTCTATTCATTTTTTATGTGTCTGGTGTATAAAAGCCATAAAGGTAAATGAGCTGTTCATAGACCTCATTCTGGACTGTCTTCCAAACTTGCGGTTAGGGCTCTCTTCTCAATGTGACACAAGCTAGAATCATTTGAGAAGGAGGAACCTCAGTTGATTGACCCCCAACTAGACTGACCTATAGGCAAGCCTATGGAGTATTTTTTCTTCATTGATGATCTATGTGAAAGAGTCCAGCATACTGTGGGTGGTATAGTCCTTGGGCAGACGGTCCTTAGATGTGTTCAAAAGCAAACTGAGCAAGCCAGAGGGGACAGGATAGTAAGCAATGTTCTTCTGGGGCTTCTGCTTCAGTTCCTGCCTCCAGTTTCCTACTTCCACTTGTTTTGTCATTACTCAATGAACTGTGACCCAGGATATATAAGCCAGCTAAGCCTTTCCTCTTCAAGTCAATTTTGGTCATGATGTTTTATCAAAGCAATGGAAAGCAAACTAAAGTAAAAAAGAAATACGGAAGCTTCTAAGCCAGAAACCCATCATCCATATTTCAAACAAAAATATACAGAATATTAAAGAGAGACTGAAATACATAAGGTAATTGGATTAAAGATAGAGTTCTATCAGATAGTCTATATAGATGCTAGAGTTTACCTTTCCTTGGTATACATGTGTGCATGGTATGATGTGTGCGTGGTGTGGCACATGTGTGTATGGTGGGGCATCATCTGTGGTTGGCATTCAGTTTTTTCTAATTACCTTTCCTTCCTCCCATGTGTGCATCCTGATCCTCACCCCAACGTCCCACCCCTGGGCTTTATTCTTTGGGTCTCAGTTGTGCCCGCTTTGAGCAAATCTGATGTGAAATTTGGGAGGGTGAAGGTTGTAGAACAGGTGTCCAGATTCAGCTCGCTCACCCCAGAACATCACCTTGTCAGAGGTAAAAACTGAGCTTCTTATCTCAAGGTTGGTAGCCACTGTTACAAAGTCACTCAGATATAAGTGGTGGGTTGGGAGAACTATGGGGAAACTGAACTGTGTCTCAATGCAAGGGAATTTCCTTGTTTCATCTAATGTTTTCAACGTTTTCCCAGTATTCAAATGCCACAAAGCATTCCTAAGACCTGTTTCTTGTGGGAAGAATTTGAATTTGGAGAAAAAAAGCAATCCAATAATAAAGACATCTACAGTATACACCAAATACCCACTTTCACCATTTAGCAGAGTGTGTACACACTGGCTTTCAATTACTAAGCTAAAAATAGTCCTTGAAAGTGTGCAAAAGATGTTCACATAAACACACGATTAAATAAGGCAAAACAGCCATTGGAATTGGTATATTTTGAATTGAGTTGAGTTACACACACATTTGGAAATGGGATATTTCCCTATCAGGAAATCTTACAGTTTGTGTACAGTGTGTATTTGAATATGACCCACATCTTGGGCGCCACACTCTTTCATCCACTCTACTTTTGGTGATAGCCACCTTTGTCATTTCTTTCTTTGAGCACATGGGGGCAGAAAATAAAATCCTGATGAGGATTTCCCAAACCTTTGGGGAAGACAAAAGAGCCCCTGAGGATAGTGGCTCACCCATTGACACCCTCCCAGGGGAGATCTCGCCAATCCCCCTCCCTGTTCTACCGTACTTAGCCTCCCCTCTTCTGGCAGCTTCTGACACACAGGCTCATTGATAAGCACAGGGAAGCCAGCCCGTTTTATTTTATCGCAGTCAGTGGCTTTGAGCCACTCATCATTTCCAGCAATTCTCTTGGGAGCCGAGAGCTGACCTCATGCTTGTCATTTGTTGGAAGGTCCCTGACCTCACCCTATCTCCATCCTGGGAAGGTCGGATTCCCAGTGATAACCAGCAACAGCTAAGAGAAGAGATGTGGATCTCTGGTTTCACTGTGGATGAGGCTCACACAGAAACTGAAGTCTGACTCCTTTAGCCTAGAGCTGACTAATCAAGTCTGAGTGTGAAACCTCTGGCGTATACAAGGATATTCCATTTCTACTTTGTCTTTTTTCCCCAGTCCCTACACGCTCTGGTTTCTCTCTGTTGGTCACACATACCTGGTAGATAAAGTAGTGCAAACATCCCTCAGGACACATGCAGAATTACTTGCCAGAGGGGTTTCAAGATGCAGAACAAGCCACCCTTTGGTTCCAAGCAAAAGTGTACGTGTGTGTGTGTGTGTGTGTGTGTGTGTGTGTGTCTGTCTGTCTGTCTGTCTGTCTGTGTCTCATCCTTGTATGTATATATATATGTGTGTGTGAACATCTGTCTCTTTATCCTTGTATGTGAGCATTTGAGTGTGCATTTGTGTGTGTGTGTCTGTCTCTATCTTTGTGTGTAAGTGTGTGTGTGTGTGTGTGAAGAGAGAGAGAGAAAGAGAGAGAGAGAGAGAGAGAGAGAGAGAGAGAGAATGTATGTCTGTCTTTCTATCTTTCTGTCTTTCTGTATGACTGACCGAGTTCTGAAATGGACTTAGATTCCAAGCTAGATTCTACCACTTATTTCTTTCTAATACCTGATCACTTAAACTTTAGAATTTTGGATCTTACAAAAATGAATCAGAACAGTAACTCAGAAAGGACTGACAATGGAGGTTAAGTACACAATATCAAAATGAACTTCACCTATTACCACACAACTTCCCAGCAGCTCATTCCTATTTCTTTTGGTGATCAGCAGGAACAACTAGATGGCCCTAGAATTAAACAGTTGTGGTGTTAGGAGTCTCCACCTACTCCTCAGCCTAGGAGATCCAGGCAACCCAGCAGACAGTTGGACCCCTGGTAAGATGTACAGTGGTCTAACCATTCTGCATGGCTCTGATCACGCAGTCAGTCACTGAACCATGATTCACTTATCCTTGGGAGTTTGGCAAAGAACAACAAGACAGCAGACAAGGATGGATGCTTTTCCCCTGAGCCTCAAGATGCTGAGTCATCAAGTGTCTTCCCAGTCTCATTTGTCTCCTGGGAGGCACTGTGGCATTGTGCTCCCTGGTGTATGAAGCCCTGTTGTTCTGGGCATGTTAATGAGTTTGGTCTTCCAGTGACCCATCTGTAATTCTTGGGATGTACAAGGTTATGCTATAGTTTTAAAAAAGAGGAAGGAAGGAAGAGAAACCTCAGTGCCTTGAAACAACAAGAGTTTCATTTGTTGCTCATATTTATGTCTATCACGGGTCAGCAGGGTCTGAGTTCAGCTCTGTCCTCATGCTGGGAGCCAGGCTAACAAAAGAGCCTCTATTTGGAGTGTTGCTTATCGCCATAGCAAGTGGAAAGAGTGACTATGAATGCCATGCTGACTTCTAACGCTATCTCTGGTAGGTAACGTTCAGTCATTACTGTCTCACGGCCTTGACAAAAAGATACCTACAACTCTCCCTGCCATCAAGACCTGGGCAGACAGCAGGAGACACTTTCAATGATGCTAGTGATGATCACAGAGCTTTGTTCCTGAGGCAGCGCCAAGAAAGGCTTTGTTTATACAAGGCCCATATAGGTCCAGATCACCGAAGCTGAAAGACATAGGAAATCTTCCATTCCCTTCAAGTCCTCCAGGTCTCCTGACAAATCCAAGGCCAACACTGAAGCTATCACTGATGAGTTCCTAAAAGTGGAACAGCCGGAAAAAGCTCGGGAAGTTAATAATGATAAGTGTCCTGACAGAGGGAGTGGTAAGTCTCAGTGAGGAGCTCTACTGCCTCTGAATGCCCATAAGCCTATGTGCAAAGACAGAGCTCTGCAATCAACAGAGGCCCAAAGATGCCAGCAATGAGGTGCAGGACGCATGGTGCCACATAGGATGAGAGGTCAACTGTGACACCCAAATATACAACTCACACACCGATGGCTGTAAGCTTGTCACTTTGAGGAGGTGTAGACTGGAAAACTTCTGAAAGGCTGCACTTTTGTTAAAGAAATGCCTTTTTTGTGTCAGTGCTATAGAACAAAACTGCACACATACTAGTGAATGTTCTGCCTCTGTGCTGCTCACCCACCTCAAAGCTATACACCTATGGGCAAGGTTTTATTAGCAATGGCATCCCCAGATATCAGCTATGAGGCAACCCTTCTAAGCTATTTTTACCTTCCCAAGAAGTGTTTTCTCCATCTATTTTCTTCTGTTGCTCGCCAGCATTTTTCTACCCACTTCTCTCCTAGAAGCCCTGCATCCACAGCTTTTTCTGAACCTCGGGGTACTGTCTGACCTTCAGGTGCCTGCTCTTTTCTGAGTGAGGGGCTCCCATGCTCAGGTTGAGATATATGTATATCATCCTATGCAAGTTACATTTATAGCTAGAAAGTGATAGGACATATGAGAGGCAGGAAAAAGGTGGGGAGACATCTGTAATGCTTAGAGTTCTCTATCTGTTTGCCTCACCTGAACATTACTTGAACAGGTGTTCACTTGTGATTCAATGAAATGTACTATATGTAACTAAGTCTCAACTCTTGCTTACGAGGAAAATCTATGCATTCGGTTTTCAATGTTTACACACTAAGGTATACTTAAACTCAGCACCCAATCTCTCTGCCCAACATTTTACATGCTAACAAACAGTAGCTGAAACATATTATTTAGGCCTGCAGATCCCATTCCTTTGTGATGTAAGATGATCTCTGTAAGGCCCTTCTTACTCTCTAGCTCTCTTCCAAATAGTGTTTATTATGCTATGAACTAACAACATGAGGCAGGTGGATTAACTTATAGAGGGGCAAAACTGCTGTCTGGAAAGAACATGCAACAATTGAGCTGAGATGCCTGAGGATCATTTCAGAGGTCTGGAGAAGACAAGGGAGGCATACCCTGGACAGTGAAGACCCTTCTCACTCCTCTCACAACTTCCCTTCTGTGGTGAATTGAATAGGTATGGCCCCCATAGACTCACCTGTATGAGTGCTTGACTCATAGGGAGTGGCACTATTAGGAGGTGTGGCCTTGTTGGAGAAAGTATGTCACTGTGGAGGCTGGCTTTGGGTCTCATATGCTCAAGTTAGGTCTAGTGTGGCAATGCCTTCTGTTGCTTATAGATCTAGATGCAGAACTCTGGGCTCCCTCAGCATCAGGTCAGCCTGTATGCCACCGTGCTCCCTACCAGGCTGATAATGGTCTAAGCCTCTGAAACTGTAAGCCAGCCCCAATTAAATGTTTCCTTTTATAAGAGCTGCTGTGGTCATGGTGTTTTCTCACAGCAGTGAAACCCTAACTATAACACCTTCCCTTTATTATCTCATTCCACCTGATTTGTCTTCCACAAAAAAAAAATCTTTGCACCCTGTAGGCACCTGGAAGATGGAGCTTGAAGGTCACAGATACTCCAGCTCTGAAAGACTGACATTCCTGGAATGAACCTGAGTCTATCCTACCAAATCTATACCCCATATAAAGTAGTAAGTTCGAGAAGAGAGCAGGGAAGGAAGCTCTGCCTTCCCTGGCCTGCTCTCCCCCCTGTTACAGCTGAGACAGAATAAGTGAATCCAAATAGAGTCAGACCTAATTGAAAAGCAGAGACTTTAACAAGACAGGAATTCTAAAAAAATATGGTTTCAAAAGTTTTTGGTAAAAAAGAACATCTAGTAAATTATAGCCAAGAATTGTTTTTTATCAGACTGGTGAGTGTTTGGGAAAATAAAAAGTTTGAGAAGTTTCCTAACAAATTTGATATTCACTTCTCACCATGACCATCTAGAATGTGTCGATCCAAAAGTCAGTATAAAGAAAATTGTAGGTTACAGTCTACAGAATGCTACTTCTGTCCAAAACAGTGTTCACTTTGAGTATGAATGAATCAAAAATTACAGAATAAATGACCAAGATTAGATCTGGCAGCACATACTTGCAATGTTAGCACTCTGGAAGCAGACACAGAAGAATGGCATGTTCCTAAAATTCATGCCAGCCTGGACTGCGAAGAGAGCTACTGTCTCAGGATAAACAAGCCTTATTATTCATATTCCAAAGCCCTCTGGAGATTTTCTGTAACAAGCTTACACTTCTGTGACAAGGATAGCATAAAAAACATGCTTCCTGCATAGAAAGGTACCTGCCTGCTGAGTTGTGGAAGGGCCATACTGAGTGGAAGCATCTAGACAATATTTAGGTAGTCTTGTTATCATAACAAAGTGAAACATTTAGCTATTTCCAAACACCAGCCTCATCTTGTGACTGACGAAACTAAACTAAAGAAGTCACCAAGAAAAACTTATCAGGCAGTCCAAAAGATAAAAATCACTTGAAGAGACTATATTATAAGGCTCATAGATGAATAAGTCTTTCCATTTTAAAATAAAGGAAACCAAATATAAATACAGATGCAGCTGGAGCAGTGGCTGGGGCTATCGGTATAGGACTGCTTCTTTAGATTAGAAAGCGGAACACCAGTTGAGAAACCTCGGTATTGAGTTAGATGTTTGATACTAGGGAGGTTTCTAATATGCATTTAATGTATGTGTTATTGCTAAATGAAACTAATTAAAAGAAAATTTCATTAAAAATTAATGTATCTGGGGGGCTGGGGAAATGGCTCAGTGATTAGGAGAAGTGGCTGATCTTCCAGAGGACCTGGTGTCAAATCCCAGCACCCACAGGATAAATCATAATCATCCGTAACTCCAGTCTCAGGGGATCCAATGCCCTCTTCTGGCCTCTGTGGGTACCAGGTATGCACATGGTAAATGGACACACATGTTGGCAAAACACCCCTACACACAAAATAATTCATGCATTTAAAAATATTATGTTAACTATCATTCGTACCCCAAACCTGGACCTTAGTGTCATATCTAAATATTACCATTGCTTACTGTCTAGTGTTTTGTTATCTCTGTGCTCACTGGTATTATTAGACTAATAATAGTTGCTACATCCCCTGGTATTTCAGTACTGATAACGGTTGCTGATTCAAACGATCTGTTATTTGGTGAGCTGGCAACATAAGCAAATAAATACTGAAGCCACTCAGAACTGAAATAGGGCAGAAGAGACCAACAAGTCCTTGAGAAAATCAGATGCCACTGCCCACATCCAGGAGCACCTCACAGAGGACAAAGAGGCCAAGTGGTCCTCCAAAACCTCTTTAAAGTGTCTCTTCCTAGGTTGACCCATTCATCCAAAGGGCAATGCACTTGGGAGCATTATCTGGCGAGATGCCCTCCTCAAGGAGCCGTGTGTCAGGAAATATCATCAGGCAGCTTCTAAGCTGGTCCACAATCTCTATTCCCTTGAACTCTGATGCCCGTCCAGTTCCCATCAATGAACAACGTTAAGAAGCTTGTAAGATACTGAACAAGCACAGAAATACCTTCGGGGGTTTTCAGTATGTATTGTTAACTTATAGGCTCCGGCAGCATGAAAACATGGGTCAGGAGCAGTGCTGACTTCTCTTGCATTTGTCTCTGATAGCTCTCCAAGGGATGCTTTAAATGTTGAGAAAACTCAGAATACAGGGATCTATCTAGTCATGAAGATGAATCTCACTCAAGGTGGCAAGAGGACGCAGAATAGAAACCAAAGACAGAGGAGAAAAAAATGCCTGAAGTAAATGGGGTATCGGTCAAACTACTAGAATTTAGCAGCTTGAGGGTCCTAACTTTTCTTCACAAGGCTTTGAAAAAGGAAAACAAAGAGCAGGGTTTTGGGTAAGCAGCAGGGCAAACAGAGGAACCTTAAGATGTGGATCGTCTTGATTGCTGACCTGAAAACAAAGCTATTCCCCTATGTCCTAATTATGTATCTTCAATTATTTTACTTTTAAAAGATTCAATACTTTTGAATTGTCTCTGTGTGTGTCTGTGTGTGTGAATCTGTGTGTGTATTTGTGTGTCTGTGTGAATATGTTTGTACGTGCCCACAGAGGCCAAAAGATGTCAGAGCACCCTGACAGGAGTTCTAGAAATCAAATTCGGGTCCCCTGGAGAATCAGGAAGCATTCTTAACAACTGGCCCATCTCTCCAGCCTTGTATTTTATTATTTTAATGTACCACAGAACCAATAAATTTTTTTATATCAACTGATATCCATAATGGAGAAGAGAAGAAGTAGAAGGAAGCTTAGAATTTAGTCAAAGTTCTTTCTACAAAAGAAGGTGCTGGAGAGAGTTTGTGCTATGTATGTTTATGGAGATCTAGACAAGACATGCTAAGAACAGCCTAGAGCATTGAAGGGCCCTAGTGAACTTCAGAGATCTTGAGAATGCTGCTGCGACAATGTGCATGGTAATCCCATTTGAGTTCTTTTCTAGTAATTTAAATTTGTTATCCATGGGGCTTATGTTATATTGTAATACATTTGAGACTTTTGTAATTAGCAGGGACTCTTGTAATGTTGTTAAGTCTCTTGACCTTTCTATGCTACAGTTTAATTATCCATAAATAAGACCAAGAACAAAGCCAACTTAACAGAGTTTTTGCAAGGTGTATGCTAATACATTAAAGGTTTTCCAGATATGGCCATCACCCCCTGCAACTACTGAAGATATGCTTACAAGATGCACAGGGACACAGATGGAGCAGAGATTGAGGGAAGGACCAGCCAATGACTGACCCAACTTAAGACCAATCCCATGGGAGAGAAGCAACCCCTCACACTATTAAATATACTCTGCTATGCTTGCAGACCAGAGCCGAGCATAACAAGTCTCCTGAGAGATGTCATCCAGCAGCTAATGAAGACAGACTAAGAGACCAATAGCCAAATGTTAGGCAGAGCTTGGGGAGACATGTGGAAAGTTGGGGAAGAGATTAAGGGAGTCAGAGGGGTCAAGCAAACCACAAGAAGACCTACAGATTCGACTAAACTATGCCCGTGGGGGCTCACAGAGACTGAACCACCAACCAAAGAGCATGCATGGGCTGGACCTAGGCACCCTACACATTTGCAGCAGATCTGAAACCTGGTCTTCATGTGGGTCCCCTAACAAATGAGAGCAGAGCTGTTTCTGATTCTGTTGCCTGCCTTTGGATCCCCTTCCCCCAGCTGGGCTGCCTTTCTGGCCTCAGTGGGAGAGGATGTGCTTAGTCCTGCTGCGATTTGGTATGCCAGGACTGGGTGGTACCCATGAGAGGTTTCCCCTTCTCAGGGGAAGGGGAGGAGATGATGGGTGGAAGAGGGTTGTCAGGGTGGGATTGGGAAGAGAGGTGGAAGTGAGGCTGCAACCTGGATGTAAAGTGAATAAATACATAAATCAAGAAAAAAACAACAATAACAAATACTTTGAATATCAGCACTGTGGAGGCAGAGACAGAGCTCTGTATGTTCAAGGCCAGCCAGTGCTACACAGTGAGCACCTTGTCTCAAACAAACAAATAAACTAACACTAATCAAGAAAGGCATTTTCTTCTAGTTCAATATTGTAATTAGTCTAAGAATTTTAAATTCACTGTTTCATATATTTAGAGTAAATTCACATCTGCATCTTTTAAAGAAGATTGAAACTGTTTAAGCACAATCTTCCACCTTACAACTCCATGCTGGGTGTTGCCCAACAGAGATGACTGTGTGTAGAAGACTTACATAAAACTTCTCTGTGAGAGTCCAAGTGATTGTGTGAACAACAACAGGAAAAATCAATAAATTCTACCAAGTGGCTGCACGCCCAGAATCCAAACACTTGGGAAGCTGAGGTTCAAGGCCTGCCTAGGCCACATACTAAGTTTGAGGCCAGCCTAGACTACATTAACACCACTCACACAGGAACTTCAAAAGCATAGTAAAGTCATATAGTACAACATCACATAACTGTGAAAAGAACTGTCTTGTAAGCATAACTTTAAATGAATGAAGCCACACTCAGAGGAACAGATTTCTGCACTGCATTATTTATAGAAAGTTCCAAACCAGGCAAAACGTGTGTGTGGAAATGGAAGTTAGTGTCTGGGGGTTGGGTGAATGCTAACTTGGAAGGGGCAGAGTGGAGTTTTTGGGGTTTTTGGTCTGTTTCCTGTGTCAGTTGGATTGTAGATACATAGGGACATGGGTTAGCGAAGTAGTGCAAGTTAGAGTCTATAAATAGCTGCATAATATATGCTAGACCTTGACTTTAATTTAAAGGCAAAGGAGGATCCCACATGAATTTGGGAACCAGATATGAACATTCACTCACACTTCCCGTGTCCAGCCTCTGCCAAGCCTAGTTCGTTAAGCTGATAAGTTGCAGTGGGTAACAGTACAAAGCGCTGTAGCTAGCCAACAAGGGGTTAAGCTTCCCCGAGAAGCGTGGTATCTGCTAAAGGTTTCAGTTACTTAGATGTCTCATCAAGGAGCACTCAGAGACACATATCAACAAGGCCAAGTCATTCTGATGCACTGACTGGCTAGCTATCCATCAGTGGCTGCGTCTATGCCAGCCTGTCTACAGATTGACAAGATAGTGTTAATGCCACCGCAAGGGAGATGGAAACAAAGACAGGTGCTGATCCACTCCAACAATGAGAGCCTATTCTCTGCCGGGCACCTGAGAGCACCGCTGAACTTTGCCATTGTTCAGAAGCAGAAACGTTGCGGTTTCTCTCATCCTTCGCTCTTCGTCACGTGACCCACTATTTCCTTACCAGCTGACCCTTCCCTGTGGCCCTTGCCAAGGGAGTCCTTCAAGCCTATAAATCATGTCATCTAGACTGACCAACCAGAAGTCATTCTTCATCTTCTCCCCACCCCCGTTCTGAGCTGTTTTTAGTTTGGGTTTTTTTTTTGTTTTTCTTTTTTGTCTTTTTATATATATAATGAAAGAGAAGGAAAGAGCAATAGAAGTTCAGGGGCAAGCTGTACAAAAGATCGTTTGTAAAAAGGCAAAGGTTAGCAGGACAAATAGCCCTGGGGTTTAGGGGAAAGCCTGTCTGATTCAGAAAATCAACAGGGAAAAGCCGAGCACAGGCAAATCACTTGCTCTGCAGGGAGGACTACTTACTGTGTAGGAGGTGTGGCAATCACCACTCTCTGGGAGGCTGTGTGACTTTCTTTACTGTCCAGCCAACAGGTGCACACACTCTCCTGGTGGCAGAACAGTGTACAGGTGATAAAAACAGCAATCTCGGGCATCAATTTTGGGTTCTGGAGACCAAATATCCTTAGATACTTTATCAAATTGTCAGAGTTCCTTTTGTCTTTTACCAAATTCCTTCTCATGCTGCTCTTTCATCAAAAGGGAAAAGAAAATCAATCTCTGGGGTTACCCAGACATTTCTTCGGGTACAACACAAGTCACAGAGTTAACTTGTAAAATGATTTTTTTCTCCAAAAGATGACTTGATGCATCAGAATGCCCTCGCCCAACTTTCTGTGAGACCTCAGGAAAATGCTCACATTCAGACTCAGACAAGGGACTGCTGTTTGACGCTTGGTTTACTTTAACATCCCCAATCTCTACTCTCCCCACCCCCACCTTTTCCTCTGAATAGTAAGGTGGGCTTGGTTAACTTCTTTTGTAGCTATTGTGTTTAATATAGTGAGGAGAACTGTACAGATAAAAAGTAGATAACACATCTATGGCCAGATGGTCTACTCAAATTGGGAGAGGTCTCTAACAAAAGTTTTGTGTGCAAGGGTAGAGAGACTTACCTAGTGTGAGCAATGTCTGCACTCAGCAATCCCGTCGGGCCCAGCATTTAGTCCTCCGTAAAGTAAGTGTTCAAATCTTAGTGCGGATGGGAATACATGGGCATATGTATAGGCATCAAGGTCTAGAATTTTGAGTCAGTAGACCTGGCATTAGCCTTGGAAATGGCTTCCTGGGTAATTCAGATTGCAGAGGCCAGATGATACAGTGAGGCCTCTAGCTGTTGGCACATTTCACCTGTGCCAGGTTGCTGTTCAGTTTGTAGAATTAGATGAAAACTTGAAAGCTAGGAGAACTGTGAACCCTTCTCAATTGTCCTTAGAGCTAAGATAAAGGAATCGCCTCACCTGCCACCAGATCAAGGTTCAAAGGTCACTCATCCGGCCTTCTGACCAAGTCAATGCCAACCCTACCTCATTCATCCCATCCATGTTTTAGAAATTCACAGACTGGGCAAGAAGTGAAAACATTTTGTACTTAACCGGGGAAACTGAGGACATATCCCCCAGCAATTCCACCAGGGCATGGTGTGCCTCTCACAAGAACCCAAGTGTTTAACAGAAGCAAAGAGGAAGGGGTGCCACCATCATAGTTAGAACACCCTATCTTCCCATAGTTCATCTCTGCACTGCACACACACACACACACACACACACACACACACACACACACACACACACAAAAAAAAAAAAACAAAACACAAAGCACCAAGTGGGCATTCCCAAGATAAGAATGTGCCATTATTTCCAGGAAAAGACCCCACATCAGTAGGAGCCCTACTAGGTTACAAATCACCAAACAGAGCAGAATGCAGTGGCGTCCTTGACCCATTTTCTCCTCTAGCTCTCCCAGTTGCCCTGTGAAAGCTGTTGCAGCAGCCTTCCCCAGTGAAAGGACTTCAGAAATAGAAGCAGTGCTCAGGGAAGGAAGAGTGAAGTGTTGATGGGCTGACCTGCAGGGCACAAAAGCCCATTGACAGACTGGATGAAAAATAAAATAAAAAAAGATGCAGAGAGGATTAAACACAAAAGGATTTTCTAAGCAGCAAACACAATAATGAGTCCCTCTGGAAAGGGCCTGTGTGTATTAATAAGTGCTATTTGAGCCATCGAAGATCACGAACATACAAAGTGTGTTTGTGTGTGTGTGTGTGTGTGTGTGTGTGTGTGTTTTGTGGTGGGAGGGGGGAGGTATCCAAAATGCCCAGCTCACATTTGAGTCACTGAAGGAGATGATTGGTACTCCGTCAGTCAAGCATAGGCACTGGCAACCCACCTCCTGGGCCTCCGGAGGTTGGATTCTGAAAAGCCTAAAAGAGTTAAGCTGATTTCAACATACACTCTTATTCCTGGGATGTGGAAGGCAATTAGAGCCATCTTTCATAAGCAGACTATCCCACAAACATTACTTGATGTTATTATGCCTGAGAGGTGGGCCAACTTCGGGTGCAAAAAATAGCCTGTTTGTCAGTTTTCTCTCCTCCTGGCTGTTGTGAAAGAGGTGTCATCTGGAGGCAGGGCTCAGTGACTTTGAATCAATTGTGGCATTGGTTTGCCAGAGGGAGGAGAGAAGACTGCAGGCACCAGGGGTCTAGGAAAGGGGCAAGTAGCTGAAGAAAATGGACATAACCCTTTTGGGAAAGGTATCTCCGGGATCCCCTGAAATCAGTTAAACATTGACGCTGACATCAGCACTTCAGAGATTTTGATTTATTCTTTCTGTCCTAGGCTCCCAGGCTGAACTCTCTCTTCTTCTATATTACATTGACATAGAGACATGGAAGATACACAAACCAAGTGGAACTCTGCACCATGACCCTGAGGAAAAGTACAATGGCCATTGAAAGACGCCCAAGGAGTACATAGCCTATTATGAGTACACTGTGTGCCTTACCGATGGCTTACTCAATGGTCTCTGAATCACTCCCATAAAGAGTAAGCAAACATACCTTTCTCCTTTTAGACTCAGACTGCCAGGCCCAAAAACGGATGTGAGCATCAGAAGCTGGGAATACTGTGGCTGGGAGCTGGGCACTAGTCTGGCCTGCTTCTCACTTCCCATTTTGTTTTGTTTTTGGTGTTGAAGGTAGGGTTTGTGGTGTATCTCTGGCCTAGAACTCATTGTGTAGATGAAGCTGGCCTCAAACTTCTCATCATTCTCTTGCTCCTCCCTTTCAAGTGCTGGGATTCATAGGCATGCATTCCCATGCACAGAGCAAACAAGCCAAACTACACAGTTCCCTTCTTTCCCCTCCCTCTTTCTTCTCCCCTTTCTCCCTCCCTCATTCCTCCCTCTCTCCCTTCTTCACTCCATCACTCTTTCTTTCTCTTTAGTTCCTTCCGTCCTCTCCCTCTCCCCTTTCCCTCCCCCTCCCTCCTCTCTCTGTCTTTCTCTGTCTCTCTCTGTCTCTCTTTCTCTTTCTCTCTCTCTCTCTCTCTCTCTCTCTCTCTCTATCTATCTATCTATCTCTGTGTGTGTGTGTGTGTGTGTGTGTGTGTGTGTGTGTGTGTGTGTGTGTGTGTGATATTCAGGAATTAGGACTAAGCTCCCCATTTGCTTAGCAAGTACTTCTACCATTGAGCAGCACTGCCTTCTGTTCCCTTTTCTTATCTAGATGTGAAAAAGCTTCAGTGAGCCTTACTTCTGGAATGTGCTGGGGTGGATCCTTGACGATTCGATATGACATAGTCAAAGGAAGAATTAATATGAAGATTTAATGATGTATCCTTGATGCAAATAATACCATAGAGTAAAAAAAGATGCCAAACAAAACCATGCCAATGTAATCATTTGGATGCAGAATGAATGCCCTTCATTGAGAAGCTGACATTAGATATATTCTATCCCATTCTGACAGTGGTGCCAGAATCCTTTGACCTAGCTAAGTGTAAAAAGTATTTCTCTTCTGCTTAAAAAGTTCCATTGTATATGTGTGCATATACATGTCTAAGGCAGGAAAGTCTATGAAGATATGAAATCTATCTTGGTTATATGAAGTAAGGTGTGGATTTTTTTTAAAGATAGGGAACTGTGGATCATACAAACAAAGAAAATAACAACAACAACAAAAAAAAAAAAAACCTTGTTATCCAGGTGTAGTGGCACATGCTTGTAATTCTAGCACTCGATATCAGGGATGTCCTGGGTTTGAGAGCAGTTTGGCTTATACATAAGAATCTGTCTCAAGAAAGAAAGGGCTAGGGATGTATCTCAATGGTGACACACTTTTCTATAATACTCAACACATTGACTTCATTCCCCAGAAAAGAAGGGGAAAAGAAAAACGAAAAACCATTTTATTGATTAAAAGATACTTTTTAACTGGACTGGAGATTCATATACTTCAATCCCACATGAATGCATGATGACCATTATACGAAGGTTAAAAAAAGAAAAGGCAGAGCTTTACCTGCAAGCTAGCCCAAAATGGTCGCCTTGTGTCCTGGAGCTGTGAGTTATCTCTCTGTAAGGATGGTGAGTAAGATGCACTGGAAGAAGACATAAGACAAGAAGAAAGGAAGTCCTGCCTCTCTGTTGGCATGAGGTCTCATTGGAAACCACCCCCCGTCCTTATTCCTTCACCTAACAGTAGATTAGGACCTGTCATAGTTAGGGTTTCAATTGCTGTGAAGAAACACCATGACCAAAAGCAAATTAGAGAAGAAAGGGTTAATCTGGCTTACATTTCCATACCACAGTTCATCGCTCAAGTTAATCAGGGCAGGAACTCAAGCAGGACAGGAACCTAGAGGGAGAAACTGAATCAAAGGCCATAGAGAGGTGCTGCTTACTGGCTCGCTCCCCTTAGCCTGCTCAGCCTGCTTTCTTATAGAACCCAGGACCACCAGCTCAGGGACGGCACCACCCATAACAGGCCGGGCTCTCCCTCAGCAATCACTATTTAAGAAAATGCCCTACAACTGGATCTCATAGAAAAACATTCTCAATTGCGGTTGCCTCCGTTCAGATGACTAGAGCTTATGTCAGGTTGACATAAAACTAGCTAACACAGGAATCCATCCTTCAGTTCTTTGTCTTAAGAGTTTATTTTTGTCCCACACATTAAAACCAGTCTCGCGTTCCATTAGGTCCAGCTCTGCAGGATCTCTCCTCTAATCTTCTCCTGACCCAGGTCCTTCCTTTGTTCTCATATCCCAAGAGAGTGGTTTCTTATAAGGGCTTTTATTTCTCTGACAAATTCTAAGTTTAATTTCTGTTTAACAAGTTCCATATATTAAAAATTGTCTGTGTCAAATAGCATGAGTGCCTCTTGCCTTCCTTGACGAAGCCTTATTGATATGTTATGTGTGCATATTTAAAATGTATACTTCACTCATGCTCTTATTGCACACGTGGAAAGGAAGCAGAAGGATACAAAAGTCGGAAATGAAAATGACAGAGTACACATGAACAGAGTCAGACAATGCAGACTATTGGAAATGTATTGAATGTATTTTATCAAGCCCAATCTCCCTGCAAGGCCACTGAAAGTGTATCTCAGTGGCAAGAATGAAAAAAGTAAAAACAGGTGTTGCTTTTATAGAAGCATAGTTAAAAATTATTAGGCTGTCACGCTGCCAAACCAGAAAGACTTTGTCGATAAATAGTGAACAAATCATGAGTCTATAGTTTATAGTATTTGTGGGGGAAAAGGCATAACTGATGGTTGACAAGTTGTAATATCTCACCCATCTTTTACACACTGCCCAGATTTGACATCAGTGGCTTTCTGGGGTGTTCACCCACAGTGATGGAACAGTTATTTCCAGCATTATCCTCAGCAGCCCTTGGTAGACCTGTACTCTCTGGGTTATTTATCCTTCCTTCATCATGCAGGGAGGTTAACCCTTTATGCAGTGGCCCTTCGGGCCTACTCACAACTTCTCAGGAGTGTTGCCAAGATCTTCACATTTCTACAACACAAGGAATCTTCGGTGTGGTCAGTCTTTCTATTGCTAATTTTAGTACAAAGACAACTCAGTAAGAAAGAGGTTCCTTAGAGGTCCAAGGAAAATGTGTAGTTCCTATCCAGCAAGTATGTTGACCTCTAATCCATTTCAAGAAAATAGTCTACACTGCACATGTCACATAGAATAGATGAACATTTTTTAATCAAGACATTTGCCATTTCTCCCTAAGGAATTTGACATGCACACAGTGAGCATGGTGTTCTATACCATATAGTGACAAATATGCCTCCTCCCATTGCCTTGTGCACGCAGTGTCAAATATCCTTTACTAAATATGAATCCCAATATTAAACTCCAATGATGTTTTAAATTAATGTATACAAAGTACTTAATATCCAGACATCTATTAATAGTCATCAGCAATGCAAACTCTTTGAATCAGCTAAATATCCTATCATGCCTAAACTAGTGAGAAAAGTGACTTTGAGTTTGCCCAGCATAGTGGGGAACTCTAGGACTAGATTCTGAGCTCCAAGGACTTCCCAATTCTAATAAAAGTTCTCAGCTCACCCTACAGGACACACGAGGACCCCACAGTTCCCAAACATGGAAAAGCATCTGAATCTCTCTGCCACCTACCATAATGAACAAGCCCGGCGGGTTAAACTGCCTGACTTCCTTGCCCTGGTGCTGAGCGACACAGATGGTCCCAGCAGGAGCAGGTCCTGCTGCCCAGTGTCAAAACACACTCAATAAAACTCTGGCTTTCTTGTCTCACATCACAACTTCCTTCCTAGAATCCCTTCAGAAATGAAGATTTAGTCCCAAGGTCTTGCTTTGAAGTCTACACTGGGACACTCGAGCTAAGATAGACACACCAGGGACTCCCTGGTGTGAGCACCGCCTAGTCTCTTATTTACTGCCTGGTCTTCTCCTGGGCTGAGATCAAGCCGGCTTGACAGTCCATCTTCTCCCCTGCGGAGATGGCTTCTAAACTGCCTCAAGACCACCTCAGGTTTTCCATAAAAGCAATTAATTTTCAAGCATATTTAACATCTAAAGGATACATATAGTAACTTTGACAAGAACATACTCCCAGGCTGTACTGGGACGCAAACAATAGAAAAAGAATGCTACCTAAGGAAAATGAATGCTAGCTAAGGAAAATGTCCATGTAAAAGATGGAAATCTGATGCCATTTCTTTCAAAAAAATCACTCATCAAAAACTGTATGTGGTGTACGCATTTCACTTAAATAATTGCGGCTGTTAACTAGACTCTGACCTAGGCTTATCTAAAAATTACAGAATAAATATCCAGGCAGAGTTCAAGTCCTATACTATGTAGCCAGTTTCATTGCAAATTCTATAAAAAGAGGGATGGCAAGCACTCACAATCTCGATCTGGTGCCCTGTAGCTTTTACATTCCCTCCAAGGCTATGGACTTAACATGTCACTTTGTGTCACCTCCAAATATAACTGAGAGTGCTGAGATCACCCCTGCTTCCTTGACAGATGACAGTTAACATCTGCGTCCCACCGAGCTGATTTAAAACTCTATCTCCAGGGATCATTCTTATCTGTGTGGCCAAGCTAATGCTCCACCTAGGGTGAATCTGACAATGTGTTGCCTGGCTGCTGGGATAAATGGTGAGACATGATGTGGAGACCTTGCCACCCTGAATGCTGCCCAAAATATACCAACAGCAGACAATCACTGTGTGTGGGGCTGCGCCTATGATTGTTAAGATCTGGGTCTCCCTTCACTTCAGACATTTTGACCTCCGATGACTACAGGAACCTGGGTCTTTTAATTACATTGTAGTCTTGAATCTCACAGGAACCACACGTGCCTTTTGATGAATCTCTGCTTCCCTGTATCCCCCTGATTCTTGATGTAAAAAAAGAAATGAAATGTCACCTATCTACCCACTTCACTTGGGTATCAAAGAAGTCTCTGTCAAGGGTACAAAGACGGTCTAGTGTGGAAATTGCAGATAGTATAAGTAAAACATGCTGTGTGAGGCTCTTTGTCAAAAAGAGCATCTGAGAAAAGAGAAAAGAATCAAGGAGAGGAGGTAGAGAGGGAAGGAAGAAAAGAATAAAACCTCACATACTATTTTTAATGGAAAAGGGAGAAGAGACTAGACAGGAAAGTGTGTGTGTGTGTGTGTGTGTGTGTGTGTGTGTTTTGTCTGTGTGTGTGTGTGTGTGTGTGTGTCTGTGTGTGTGTCTGTGTGTGTGTTGTGTGTGTGTGTGTGTGTGTGTGTGTGTGTGTGTGTGTGTATGCACACTCACAAAAAGCATTTGCTCCCATATGGAGGTCAGAGAGGCCTGCATATCACTGTTCCATTATCACTCCCTATCTTGATTTTAGAGAGAGTCCTTCACTGAGCCCAGAGCTGCTGATTTGTCTAAACTGAGTGTCCAGTGAGATCCTGGAAGCTGCCTATCTCCACTCCTCCTCCCTCAGCATGGGACTGACAGACATGTGTGGCTTTTCTGTGGGTACCAGGGATTCAAACTCATGTCCTCATGCCAGCAGTTTAGCAGCTGAGCCATCTCCCCAACCCTTGAACAGAATATCTTTTAAAAATGTGTTCTGCAAGTATGAAATAACCAGAAAATGCTAAAATCTCACAGAGAGCAATCATTATAATACTACAATCTGAAACAACGGAAAGAAACCATATGCAAGATCATATCATCTTATGCAAATGACACTAATGTCTGCTGGCTCTGACCAGGGGTCCTTGCTAATGCTCCATGTTTATGGGATGGCATGAATGGAATCAGAAATGTCCACTGAAGATATCTTCAAACCTAATTATTTACTTGTGTCTTCCTACCGGATCTTTAACATGAATTGATTATGAAGACAACCACTGAACATTTAGTTAAGAATAAACTAGCAAGTCCCCAGACCCTTTTCTCTGAAAATTTTTCAGACACAGCCACTGAACCATCCATATTGCCTGGAGAGATGCTAGCCACAGGATTCCTCCTTGTGAGAGCTTGTATCTGTGCTTCGGCTTTTGCTTCTCTAAGTGCTTCACAGTGTCCTAATTTGTGAATTTGTGCTCCTGGGTTCGGGGTTCTACTCTCAACTCTGTCCAGAGAATACAAACTCACCTTGAAACATCATTGCCCCAAGAAGGTTTTTGATTTTTGTTTTTAAACACAAAGGCTCCATTACTGATTCCTAACCAAGGCCAAGTTCTAGAATACTTAGATTTACTAGCTGTGTGTACCTCCAGCCAGTCCTCTGACTTGGCTAGGACCTAACTGTTGCTTCCGGGCTGGTTTCAGAGAAAACCATCTCTACCTTTGCAGATCCGAGATGGCAGAAAGTCATAGAGAACTTGTCCCATTTCAGTTGAGTTCACTGTAGTGAGTTCCCTCTGAGCTGCCATCCATGATCCTAGCACAAATCAAGACAGTGAGTCTAAGGCAGTTTACTTCCAATGCCTTGAAAGTAGGTAGCCTCGACAGGATTTGAGAATCAAGTCTGTTTGATCCAAGTCTATATAGATCTTGCTCCATATGCTTATATTCTAGGGGTGTTTGTAACAGTTCCTTCCTAATTTTCAGTAAGAAAAGCATTACTTGCTATGGGCTATGCTTAGATGATACCTGAAATCATTTTGCTTGGGACCTAAAGGAGTGGAAGGATGATTTTCCAGGGACCCATAAGTCCTAAACTAAAATTAAGTCTGCCCACTGGTTTTATTCCCTGGTGGAAAACCCTTTCACTTCTCACTTGACTGGGAATTCACATGACTAGGAGTTATATAGTTCTACCCACTAATTCTAGCCTGCACAAAGCAGACCTTCTTATGGGCACTTTCTACCTTCTGAGGCTTTCTACATTGCCTGTTTCTGGATGCCCCTTGCTCTAATTGATTGTCCTGGACAAGTCGCACCTCTCCATGCTTCCACAACTTTTTAGAACAGCTTTCTGAACTGCTGCTCAGCCCAGACCCGAGCCTGGGTCTCCTTCTTTTGGTTCCTGTTTCTTCCACATTTGACTCCAATTTGAAAATGTCTACAGCAAAGCAAGATGGTCAGAAGGGGGGACAAGTGTGAAGCTGGATTTGAGATAACCAGTTTTAGTCTCTTTGGACACAGCTTCCAGCAGTCAGTTCTTCACATCAGAGGTACTCCTACCAACAGCCAAGTGCTCCCAGCTCTGGGCAGTTTGGTTTCACAAGAAGGTAGACTTTTACGTTCACATGGCTTGGGTACTCTCTGTTGAGAATTGAATTTCCAGGGTGAAATGTGTGTCTTGGCTGCTGAGAAGTCTCCGTGTCTCTAATTGTGCTCCTAGCTTGGAAGCTCTTGGGGTGCTTGGAGCAGCAGAGAATTCCTGATGTGTGAGCCTTCCAGGGAGGCACTATTTCAATAGCAGAAGGCTAGCACATCTGATGGGCAGGCTGCCCACTGGGCCAGCTTGTCTGCCAACACTCCCACATTTATTAAGGTTCTTTTGTGAGATAAAGAGGCTGGACACCTGGATCCTTCCAAAAACAAAACAAAATTAAGGCTGCAATTACCTGTCTGCTCTGTGCGAGTCAACCTACCCCGCTGTCCCGTGGCTTTTGCTGGTGACAAGCAGATGTCACCCAGAGCAATTTGGAAACCTGAGCAAACAGCATTCAGATAAGGTTCAAAACATGAACTTAATCCAAAAGTATAACCAACTTGCCAGAGAGTGACTACAGGAGTCCGTACAAGGAAGACAGTAAGGAGACTCAATGCACCAGCACTGTTAAGTTCCAATTCCCAGCATGACTTCTGCTCCTACTGGACGCTGGTGCAGACTCAAGCCCCAAGCATCAGGCCCAAGTCCCCCTCTAGATTCTGTTGATTTATGGGGATTTGTTATTTTTGTAACTCTTAAAACCAAATTTCAGGCAAATGTTGCTGCTTGAAGTTTGTCGTCCTTAGAGTTTATGACCACAGTCAAGTTGCCATCTCTTGTCTCTGTAAGGAAAGGCTCCCTCATTCCCTTGTTGTGAATAAGTAGGAAGCTGTTTGGAGCTCTGTCCCATGATCTTCCCCTTGATGCTTACTTCACCACTTGCCTTGCTTAGTGTACATGAAATTTCTGCAAGTTAAAGCCCAGAATTGGCGGTAAGTTATTTATTTCAAGTTCTGGACCATTCTAGAAACATTTGGTTGGTCTTGGATTATGAGTTTCTCACTTCCCAGTCTATACTGCTTTAAACAGTCCTTTATCTCTGGTTCACTCTTTTCCCAGACCATTCCCCCTGTTCAGTAACTCTCGGTTTCCAAGTTTCCTGCAAAAGCTACAGTACACCATCCCCTTACATTCAGTGAGCTCTTTACATCCTGGTCTTTCTCTTTTTTCAAGTTCCAAAAGGCTCTGGGCAATGCTATCATTCTTTATAATTCCCATGATATTTTATCTGTTTACATGATGCGTCACCAACCCGTTATCCTCAGAGAGTTCGTTCCAAGACACCAGTATAAGCCTGCAACTACAATCATGCCAGACCCTGTCCATGCTGTTTTCTGTATGTATACCTAAGACGAAGTTTAACTTATAATTAAATAGGAGATTAACAATAAGAATTCTTAATGAAACAGAACAATTAAACACTTAACTATAATAAAAGGTGTGTGCATGTGGACTATTTCAAAACACCTCATTAAGTCCGGCATGGGAGCTCATGCTTTTAATTTTAGTACCCAAGAGGCAGAGGCAGGGGCAGAAGCAGGAGGGCTTCTGTGAGCTGGAGGCCAGACTGGACTACATAGCAGATTCCTGACCACATAGGGCTCCATAGTGAGACCCTGTCTCAAACATACCTTATACTGTAAACTCTCCTTTTTGATGATAGAAGATTATATGCCTATGTGATGAGACGGAATAAGATGAATGATAGTGTATTGATAAGCTGCTACACAAGCGTTATGTCAACATAGTCAATAATGGAAGGATTAATCTGTTAACTGAGACAGCTACTAAGTGACACAAGTAAATATTATATGCAGCATGAAAACATGGTCCATGTGGGACAGAGCAGGATGGTGCGTGATTTCATCACTTTACTCAGAAGGATGCACAGTTTTTAACTTGTGAAAGATTTGATGCTATAATATTTTGGATAACCACCATACTTGGGATTGTGAAAAATGAAGTCACATGTAGACACTTAGTATGTGGAACATACGGTTCTAAAGCTGCCACATCAAAAGAGAGTTGCACAAATGTGGCCCCTGATAAGAATAAAACTATAAACTGTGGAAGGCATCCCATGAAGTGGTGGTTAGGCTGTGCGGCACTGTGTTTAGGGAAGAGGTGAGGCGTCAACTGTGTTAAACTGAGAGAGTCCTAAAACTTTTGCACATTTTCTAAGGGTGATAGTGAGTTCACACCTGCTTTATAAACACAGAGGAAAGCGACTTGTAACTTCAAGAGGAGACGAAAGCCCAAGATGAAGATTGGTAATGTCTCCTTCGTGGCATTAGCCACACCTCATACCACGTTAGGGTTCCATAACAGGGAAAGTAAACATGGCTTGAAAAGTAAAAAGATTAATGTCCTAAAGTGAGGTCTTGAAATCAACATAAAACATGCAAAGAACATGGGTACTGAATTGAAGGAAATAGTCACGTGAAAAATTTAAGTATTTTATGATAAGCAAACAAGAGATTGACTGTAACAAGGTGAGGGAACACTTAATACACAGCATAATCTAACGAATAGAAATTTCAGTGTCAAGAATGAAGCCATTGGAGAATGAGGTCCCATAGGTGGCCAAGCATAATTGGTTTTCCCTACAAAACTTGACCGTAATATGAAGCTATTAAGCTGGTACTGATCTGGAAACTTTATTCTCACTGGCCAGCTTCCATAGTGACAAAAGGTGCTATTCAAACTACCAAGGAGAAGTAATTACCAATCTTCCCCAGCTCTAAATCCTGCAAGCTAAATTAATAATTGGCCAAGCAAGACAGACCCACTAGTGCAAAAGTGGCACACATGTCATGGCAGGAACCAACCATTATACAATTAGCTTTAAATCCACTCCATAAGATAAGACCTATCCTCGGCCCTATTCTCTGGCCAAGAACTGATGGTGTGAAAAGTCATAGGCCCCAGGGGAGAACTTATTATTGTTATTTGGTTAAGTCGATAAATTAAACAAACTCAGTAACACACCTTTATACTGAAGATTAGTTCATTTGTCAAGCCTCACAGAGATGCATCTTTATCCAGTAGATGATGATCACCAAAAATATTCGCAACTAGTCAAAGCACAGAGAGTAATAGACTTCAGAACGCTCAGCCCTAAAAAAAAAATCACTAGGATATCCCGTTCTCCAAGGGTCAGATAATTGCAGAAGAGGAGGTGAGAGAGTATAAGAGCGAGAGGGTATAGATGACGTCAAAGAAACAGTATCCTTCAGCCACAGTGGAGCAGCTGCGCACATGAAGGCATAGCAGTCGTGACAGTATATATAATCCTCATGGAATCTCAGGCTACATCAAATTCCAGCATGGAGAATGGAAGTGGATACAAAGTTCTGCTCCAGCTGAAGTTATTGGAAATTAGTAGCTTCTGGGATAGAGAAAGACAATTTTCATTAAGGGTGTAGCTCCTGATAAACCAGACAGACTTCCATTCAAATCCAAGAATATGTGGGCAACACTAATTGAACTTAATGGGTAAACCGAAAAAGAGGATGCAACATTGGGTGGGTAGAATAAGGTGGTTGGGTGGGTAGAATAAGGTGGTTGGGTGGGAAGAATAAGGTAGTTGGGTGGGTAGAATAAGGTGGATCTGGGAGAAGAGGGAGGGGTTCAGTATGATTTTAAAAACACTACAAAAATTTCAAAGGGCAAATAATAAGAGGGGTTATCAAGTATTTATTTAAATTTCTTGTGCAAAACCTCCAACCCCTTATTTTCTTAAATGTATCTTATTAATTGAATCAGTGTGTGGTATGTTCAATTGAGATTATTATCATCAAACTCAAAAATCATTCCAACTCCCAAATACACGTGGGACAAAGAGAAGCTTATAGACAGTCTGTCAAATTACCCAATGTTACAACCTATAACAGGGCATTCAAATGAGAAAAAATGTGAACCACAGCAGCAAATAAAAATGAATCTATACAGTAGTCATGGGGTCAGGTCCACATTTGACACAGCTAGATCAACAGTAAACCATGAATAAAGCAAACTTTCCCTTTAAGAATTATTTTCTTTTTAAACAAAATGCCTTTTTCTTTATAGCCTTGGTCCATTCAGTCCACTTTTCCAGTATAGGTCAATGGCATTGCACATTGTCTCGGATTTAAGAGTTAAAGACATGAGCTCTGGTTTTGGTTCCATTGTTGTTTCTTTCTGTAAATTCTAACAAGGTGGTGCAGCATTTTACCAATGTATTAGGAGTTATCATCACGGGCATTGACCAACTTTGTATGTCTCTACAAAGACTTATATGAGGGACAAGTGGGGTTAGTGTAAAAATAGGAAGGTGTTAAATTACACATCAAATTGAGTTGATGATAAAAACTAGCTGGGCAATGCATCACATCCCTGTAACCCGAAGAGCACAGGAAGCTTCGGTAGGACAATAATGAGCTCAAGGTCAAGTTAGGACCAGTCTCAAACAGGCAAACAAAAGCATAACACCTGCTGGGATTAATAACCATTAATTAAAATTTAATTTAATTTAATTTAATTTAATTTTAATCTCTTGGAACATGTCACATTATGTTGGGTTCCAAAATAAAGTACTCCGAGTATTTAAAATTTTGGATAAATTTAAATAACTTGCCAACTAAGGTTTCAGACCTTTCATTCCTCGTGTTTATATCTGGTAGGGCTACTGTTTGGTGCAAAGTGGATTAAATGAGTTACTACAGCTGAGAGCTTTTGTCTCTCATGAGTCTGCATGGTGAAACTGTATGAAGTGGCAAATATTCTTTTCAGTTATGCAGACTGTAAATAAGCAGGACAATGCTCCCCCATCAAGTGGGATAATTCTTCTCACATCACAGACCTTTGATTGTTCTTCCTTTGTCCACATCCAACTCCTTCAGAACCTTCAGTCTTGTGTTACTGCTAAGAGAAGGCTGGCTTTGGTTTCAACCTTCTTCTGCAGGACAGTGTATCCATTTCAATCGTTCTCCAGTAACTGGCTAAAATCAGCTGATCCTCATCAATGAGAATACATCATCCCAATGCTGCATAGTCTATGCATTTGGGAATTTGCTGATCTGCATGGACCCTAGCTCTTTGAGTAACATTTTCACAAGTTACATGGTACCCACATTAACTATATCTATTCCAGAAGTCCATGATGGCTCCTAATGAGGTCTCCAACATTTTCTCTTTGGAAACAGGAAGTCATTTTACCCTAACTTGAAATTAAAGTTTGCATTTGGGAGTTCAAGAAGATGGACAAGACAGCTGCTCCTGGTTGAAGGGCCAGAAGAGCAACCAATCACTCTGTTTTAAGCTGGGGAGATTATTAGGACATGCTCAGAGAAGCCCACACTTCACAAAAGATATTCCTTATACAACATGAGCACATCCATATACACTGACCATCACACACTCTATATATGATAAGCGATAGCTTCATGAGCAATGCCCTGTGTCCAAAATCAAGTTCTTGTCCACACTCCCTGACTCCACCTTCTCTGACCTATAAATGTTACAACTTCTCTGTAACTTCCAACATATACGTCCCACTTATCCTTGGGAAGGAACCGAAATGCAAAGACAGTAGGAAAAACTATGACTCATAATCTCCTTTCCAAAACCTGCTAACCAAACAAATCTACTCTGAATGTACTTTGTACTAGAACAAGGAACCATGAATGACCAACCTTACAGTTGGTAGCCTTTTAAGATTTATCTTCTATCACCGCCTCTTCTTTTCTTGAACCTTAATGTGGAATTATGTGTAATATTCAAAGTCTCCCATTTCACTGGTCAGTTAATACCTATGTTTTTCTAAGTCATATCCACAAGTCACCATATCAACTCTTCACTAGTGAGGCCTTAAGAAGGATATACACCAACACATCAGATCCCTAGCGATGTCTATCAGCCATCAGTATGTCTCTTTAGGAAAGGGCCTTTGCATAATCTAAAATGGATCCGGTTACCAGGGCTGTATGCATCTCTCCAAGATCCAATGAATGAGCCTTCCAATCAAGTCCTTTCTTACTGACCACAACTGAGCCTTACAAACACCTTTCTCTGGAACTTCTTTGCCAAAGACACTGTGAGTAGAAGGCATGTTCTCTGCAGCTCCAACCAGACATCCAGACAGTGTAGGTATCTTCCTATCTGATAGGATCTGCAGGAAGTAGAAAGTCAAAATCTGACTCTTATCAGTGTGGTTTGTTTACCCAGCACTGAACTATAAAACATGGTACAATTTGAAAATATATCCAGGCCATAGACCTCTGAGAGTTACTACTTTTAAAACTGAGCCTCTTTGTTTGAGGAGACTCATCCCAGGAGAAACAGAAGAACCTGCTCTTCCTGGATACAGACACACAGTCTAGTCATCCTTAGTAACACATCCTCAACATGCACACACACAGCAAATCCCAGCTTCTGGCTGTGTTCTTTGGTAGTGGAAATATTCAGTCTGCATGACCACATTCCTGTCTCCTCTCTCTCTTACTCCACTAAAATATCTCACCTGAAACACCACTGAGAAATATATAGACTGCCTAGGCATGATAGTGCATGCCTACAATCCCAGCACTGAAGACGGTGAGGCAGAAGGATCATGAGTTCAAAGACAGACTGTGCTACATCATAAGTGCCAGACCAACCCTAAGCTACATATGAGATTCTGTCTCACAAAAAATTAAGGTAGCTGGGTAGGTTGCAACATGATTCGAAGAGATTTTTCTTACCCTTGTTATTTTGAGTGTGATCCTCAGACTAGAGTCAGGCTGAATTGCAGACTCCCAGGTTCTGCCCTTGATGTCTTCAATTCAAATCTGCATTTTTTTTCCATCTTTATTAAATTGGGTCTTTCTTGTTTACATTTCAAATGTTATTCCCTTTCCCAGTTTCCAGGCCAACATACCTTTAACCCCTCCCTCTCCCCTTCTCTATGGGTGTTCCACTCCCCATCCTCCCCCCATTACTGCCCTCCCCTCAAGAATCATGTTCACTGGGGGTTCAGCCTTGGCAGGACCAAGGGCTTCCCCTTCCACTGGTGCTCTTACTAGGCTATTCATTGCTACCTATGAGGTTGGAGCCCAGGGTCAGACCATGTATAGTCTTTGGGTAGTGGCTTAGTCCCTCTGATTGGTTGGCATTGTTATTCATATGAGTCTCAAGCCCCTTCAGCTCTTTCAGTCCTTTCTCTAATTCCTTCAATAGGAGTCCAGTTCTCAGTTCTGTGGTTTGCTGCTAGCATTCGCCTATGTATTTGCTGTATTCTGGCTGTGTCTCTCAGGAGAGATCTACATCCGATTCCTGTCAGCCTGCACTTCTTTGCTTCATCCATCTTATCTAGTTTGGTGGCTGTATATGTATGGGTCACATGTGGGGCAGGCTCTGAATGGGTGTTCCTTCTGCCTCTGTTCTAAACTTTGCCTCCCTATTCCCTGCCAAGGGTATTATTGTTCCCCTTTTAAAAAAGGAGTGAAGCATTCACATTTTGGTTATCTTTCTTGAGTTTCATGTGTTCTGTGCATCTAGGGTAATTCGAGCATTTGGGCTAATATCCACTTATCAATGAGTGCATACCATGTGTGTTTTTCTGTGATTGGGTTACCTCACTCAGGATGATATTTTCCAGTTCCATCCATTTGCCTATGAATTTCACAAAGTCATTGTTTTTGATAGCTGAGTAGTACTCCATTGGGTAAATATACCACATTTTCTGTATCCATTCCTCTGTTGAAGGGCATCTGGGTTCTTTCCAGCTTCTGAATATTATAAATAAGGATGCTATGAACATAGTGGAGTATGTGTCTTTGTTATTTGTTGGAGCATCTTTTGGGTATATGCCCAAGAGAGATAAGTGACTCAAACAAATTAAAGTTGGAGGAAAAAAGATCAATGATTCTCAAACTCTACTCCCAGCTAGAATTTTCTGGGGAACTTAAAAAAAATCCCAATGACCAATCTCAGCCCAAGCCAATAAATTAAAATCCTTAAAAATAGAATGTAGAAAATAGGAACTTCCAAAGTCCTCCAGGCAATTACAGTGTGTAACCAATCTTGAGAATCATGCTCCAAGATCAACAGAGAAGCCCGGATGTTCCCCTTTGGGATGAGTTCACATGGACAAAGCAGAATTTGAAGGAGAAATAAAAAGGGTAGTCTGATTTAGGACCGCCTAAAGTAGACCCCAAATGTCTCCCTTGAAACAAGTGCACAGTCATATGCTAATTGTAACCAAGGCCACATCAAGGACCATCATCATATTATGGTCCCAAGATGCTCAGCACGCACAATTTAACAAACTATATTTTAACAGCATAAAAATAGAAACAATCTTCTCTCAATCATTCATCAAATAAGCAGTTATGTGAAAGTTTTCAAGATGCAATGCTGGGAGATCATGTCCATGTTTTTATCCTAATAAACCATCAAAATAGTTATTATTGTTACCATTCAAGAGAATGTATTAAAAAAACTAAGACATATGCTCACACACATATACATATGGTGTACATGAAAACAAAACTCCATTGGGATATAATCATTCTCACATTAAACAACTGGTAAATTTGAAAAATTAGAAATAAAACTCAGCTTCCCACAATTCCTTACACAACAAATTTAAATTATTGGAGAGAAAGACACACAAGAGAGAGAGAGAGAGAGAGAGAGAGAGAGAGAGAGAGAGAGAGAGAGAGAACAGCACCTTGGCAGCTTATCTGAGTATTGAGGACCAACCAAGGCTTATCCTCATGGATGAGTCACTCCACTGTCCTCTCTCTCTCTCTCTCTCTCTCTCTCTCTCTCTCTCTCTCCACCAACATCACACAAACCCATAGTGAAACAATAACAGATCTGCACAAAACCAAGCCTGTTCTGTAAGTGAGCACAGACAAAAACAAAAATAAGGTCCATCCCAGAAAACTCAGCAGGAGCCCACAACCCAGGAGGATGAAAGGCTACTAGTTCCTTCTCGTTACCATCAGCCTTGTTTCATGTTTGATACTTTCTGAACACAAATTGTTAATTATTCTAATTGTCATGGAATCATCTTTCTTTCCCTAAAACCACTAATTAAAAACATAGCTCTTTGTTTCATTTCTAAGAACACCAAGTACAAGCTAAAATCCTAGGAATCTTCCATAGAACCTGAGAAGCCCAAGGGATGTTCAGTCTTTATTGGTGATTTTTTTTTTAAAGCTTACAACAACGAGACTCAATCATATGCTCTGTACGTTTTCTTCCCCTACCTAGTTTAAGCTATCAATGCCACAATTTGTCTCTATTAATATGCTATCTCCAATATCATACTACCTGAAATTATTTTGATGCTTGTGTCCATTCTCTCTTATACTAGTATTAAATGTAATTCAGCCACGGCAATGCAAGCCTGCAATATTTGATGTGTCTGAATCATTACCTTAGCATCCTTTTACTTCTGGTTGAAGGACTGTCTTAGCACTCTTGGTTAGATAGCTGATAAATTGTGAATGGGTTGAATACCTTCTCACTCCACATTAGTCTGACAATTTCATAAATTATCAAATGATGGCTCCTTTCTGATGATGCTAGTAAGTATGGTCTCCATGAAATCTGTGACAAATGCATTAGTCAGTCTTATAGATGCAGGCCTGGAGTTTTCTGGTAACTAGCCCAGATGATGTCTTCATGAACAAAATGTTGACTTCCATTTTTTTAGTGATATATATAAACTACAGTTGGTATAAACAATTACATTAATTCAGGAGAGAAAGCCAACAACCAGAATAAATGGAATATGATACGCCTATGTCTGCTGTAAAGGATGCAAGATGGGAAAGTTGTTGGCTGAAGATTCTATGGAGCACCAGGGAGACTGACTGATTGTGTAATGATTAAACATGGAACTCCATAATGAGGGATAAACTCATGCTAAACTCTGCTTTCACCATAGATAGCCTGTGTCTTTGGGCAAGTTAGCCAACCACAACTGTTGCTCAAACTCTGGCACATGGAGAGCTCTATTTTAAGTAAAAACAAAACAAAACAAAACAAACAAACAAACAAAAAAAACCCTGAAAGTCTGAAGTGGAAATAAAAATACTACCTAACATGCATATCCCAGTGCAATACTTAGAGTCAATAAAGATGTACCATTAGACTACCAGAGAAGAGGAGGATAGGGAGATTTGAAGAAGTCAAACAGGACATAGTCAATTCCACCCTTACCTTCAAAGCAGCCAGTTTTCTCTCTCTCTCTCACTCACACGCACGCACGCACGCACACACACACACACACACACACACACACCACCACCACCACCACCACCACCACCACCACCAAACAAGCAATAAAAACTTAGTTCAAGTCTGCCTGGAGGGAAACAAAAAGGCCATGCTCATTCCTGAATTTATAAATAAAATTTTGGTACAGCCAAAGCATGGAGGATCATTTATGATTTCCTAACAATGCCACATGTTCTTTTACCTAGGCTTTTTTTTCTAGTTCAAGGAAATGAATAATGAAAATGAAAGTCAGTGAGTTCACAAAAAAAAAAAGTGTTAAGTGAGAAAATGCAGTCACAAAAGATTAAATAATGCATAATTCCATTAATTTTAAATGTCCAGAATAGGCAAATATATACAGTCAAGTAGTTGATAATGGCCACCCAGGACTGAGGTTAGTGATCAGAGCAGTTGGAAGAAGTTGGAAAATAGTGTGTGAGTGACAAGGGGCTTCCTCTCGATGGTAGGGAGGGCTAAAGACTGAACCCAGTGGCTATACAGCATTCCTAACACACTGAGTGATTGAATTCTGCTCTTTAAATGCAGAAATTCCATCATGGCATCTAAATTACATCTCAATAAAGCTACCTCTAAACAACTCATTCAGTTAACTTTACTTCAAATATACATGTAAAGAAGTATGCGCGTGTGCATGTGTGTGTGTGGAGAGAGAGAGAGAGAGAGAGGAAATGTCTGACAATTCCTTGTCAATTTCTTTTCTAATCTCCTTTAAAAAGCAAAATAAGTAAATAAAATGGCAGTGAACATGTTGTTCGACGAATGAGGAGCCTTGCAAGCATTGCGCTTTTCCGTGTACTGGTGTAGACAAACGTCTAGCGAACAAAAGTGCAAGTGCAAAGTTGTCTTGAAGGATCATGAAGCAGATGGATCATTGGGCGCCTGGCCAGTTCCACCTCCTCAGACTAAATTCTCTCACTATGCCTTCATACTGCTGCATTTATCATAGGCTGTCAGGGAGATGCTAAATGCTTTGAGGTGGGAATCTGTGCTTTAGTTACACCTCAGGACAGTACTTAAAACTGTGGCACACATGTGGCAGATTCTTAACATTCTTGACTAACAAATCAAACAGAAAAATGCTGTCATTCCAACAAATATACATATCACAGCTGAAAATATTGAGAAGGACCACTCATCAATTGCTTTCCTCAACTAATGGACTGACTACAAATATAAATACAGTACATGCCCCCCCTCACCGAAAGGCCAGTTCACTCCTGGGTACCTATGATTTCCACCCATGCCATCTCCCCCTCTGTGGAAATTGGCTTAAATCATAATCATTGTATGCGTTGTGGTTATTTTTTCCCAGGACATGAAAAGTCAAACTATGCTTCTCTTGGGGGAAGGAGGTCTTTGGGGCCTTATTAGACAATGGTTTCAGGTGTGTTTCTCTCGCAAGTTCCCTGGTGGCACTGAACTTGAGAATCAGAAACTGCCCCTTTGTCTGTGTGTCTGGTCAGCTGTCTGGTTCATTAGTTGAGTTTGTGTTTTGAGATAAGATCCTGCTTGACTTTTTCTGGAAAGGTGGAAACAAAGGCCTGTTCATCTCCGACATGTCTCACCATGAACAGACCAAAGAGAAGCATTTCATCCAAGTGTAGCTTGGTGAGCCAATGAGTTTATTAAAGTTACTCTAGAGGAGTGGGTATTTCTGCGGCAGCTGAATCACTAAAGAGCTGCACTTTGGGGTAGGAGATGACTTATGAACTCTACATCCTTGCAGCACTCTGTCCATCTTGCAAGCAGATCCACAATTCTCTTTTCCTCCAATAACTGCTTATTGCTAATATAAGCTTGTCAAGGGTCTCTGTGAATCTTAAAACCAAAGACTTAGTGGTTATACCTTTCTTGAGTCTAAGTAAGAACTCTCCTGTCATCAGCACAATTAAGTAGAAACCTCTAATCTACACTGGGACAGTAGGAAAGGTACCTTGATGGCATGAACCCACCCTTATGGAAATGAAAATTCATTTGAGAGGAAAACTACTAACTGGGGGGTTTCTTCTACCTACCAGAAAACCACCTAGAGACATGCTTTTCCAGATTCAGCTACCAAGTTATACTGAGGCTGTACTACAGCTGTGGTACGTGAGGGTCAGGCTACACAAGACTCAAGCAGGTAGCGTAACAACATTCACACAGGCCTAGATTTGTGGGCATGTAAAATACAAGGGTAGAGGGTCATAAAGACTTACCCCATCATTCTAGAAATAAGTAGCAGGGTAAGATACCATGCACAGAGCTCCTGAGTGGCTTATTTATGATGCTATAAAGGTGAAGCTCAGGTAGCAATAAGAATACCAACATGTTGGAGGTGCCAAGACCATGGAACATCTACCAAGGAAAGTTACAGGCATGTAATGGAGCTGGTGCAAGAGAGGGGACTTGATTGCTACGGGCAGGAGTTTCTTAAGGTTACTGGACCCCAGATGATGCCACCCACAAGTTCCAGAAGCTGGACACAGAACCAGAGGATTCTGTGTTTTTTCTGTTACTCTTTGGTCTTGCTGTAAAACAGAGTGAAATTATTTCAAGAAAAGGGTTACAGTCAGAGAGCATCATGTTAAGTAATGTGAACCATGTTCAGAAAGACAAATAGAATCTAGAAAAACCTACGTGAATATATGGGTATATGTATATATGTGTATGTATGTCTTGTGTATATGTGTATATATGTACATATGTGTGAATGCATATATATTCAGTAAATGTAAAAAAGGTGATATAAGAAAGAGTGAGTGTAAAGGAAAGTAGGAGCAAGAGAAGATAATTGGGGAAAAATAAAATACCTTATGTTTTTTCATATATATATATTATATTTTATTGAACAATCCATGTACTGATGGGCATCAAGGCTGGTTCAGTATCTTACAGACTATGAATAGTTCAACAATAATCATGTATGAGTATCTCTGTTGTAAAAAAATTTATATTTTCCAGGGATTGTTCACAGGAATTGTATTTATGGATTATAATGTAGTTCTAATTTTTGTCTTTTGAGAGAAATTTCCCTGTTGGTTTCCATGGTAACTACCCAGTTTACATTCTTATTAAAGAGCATTAAGATTTCTTTTCCCCTACAACCTTATCAATATACATTGTCATTTGTCTTCTTAAAGATACTCACTGTGACTAGGGTAAGGGGTAATCTCATAGCTTTAACCTGCATGTCCTTGATGGCTAAGGATGCTGAAGGCTTTTGTATCTATTCATTGGTCACCTGTGCTTCTTTGGAGAACTGTCTACACAATCTATTTGCTCACTTACTGACTGAATAATTTGATATAATTTGATGTTTAATTTTTTAATTCTTTACAGATCAACCTACATACATTAATCCCCCTTCCGGTGCATGGTTATCAAAGATTTTTGCACATTCTATAGGTTGTCTCTTCCTGTGTTGAACCTTTTTTAAAAAGCTTTTGTAGGTCTTATTCTTTTGAATTATTCTCCATTTTGACTTAATTTATTATTCTTTAAAGCTTACCCAGCTTTATGCCCACCAGCAGAATATATGTGTTTTCATGTTCTATAGAATTCTGAGATGCAAATGGTTAAGACTGATTTATTGATTTATTCTTTCAATTCAGAAAAATGCATTTGGGAAATATTTTTTGTGGTTGAAAACAAATTCAAGCAATGTTGCTTTGAATATCCTTGTCATGCCCTCCAGCAGAAAACTTTCAAAAGTTTCTCTGCTACCTAGACCTACTAACAAAATTGCTACATCATAAGATGTGTGTCTGCTTTGAGTTATATCAGATAAAGTTAAGTTATTTTCCAAAATGGGCATAGAAATGCCCAGTCTCATTGGAGGGTAAAAGAGTTCCAGTTAATCCTTATGCAGTATGAGGGAAAGCACACATTAGTGTAGCCACTATGGAAATAAATATGATAAATCTTACAGAAAAAAGAAAAAAGAAATTACAAGTAGATCTACCATATGATCCAAGTACACCACTCCTGGGCTTGTATCCAAAGGGTGATATTTCCTACTACAGAGACACCAGCATGCATGTGTATGCTTATCCTTGCTCTAGTTGCAGTAGCTAGGAAAAAGCTTAGATATTGTTCAACTGAAAAAGGGATTGTAAAAATGTGGTACATATATGCAATAGAAGTTTATTCAGCTATAGAGAAAAATAAAATTTTGAAATAAATGAATAGGGTTGAGAAACACTATATTGAGTGAAATATCCCAAACTAAGGAGAAAAAGTGGGAGAAAGATGGAAAAATAGGGCACATGAGGGGATTGAAAAGATGAATGGAAACCCATTATTTTCTGTTTTCTAAATAAATATGAATATATTTAAATATTATAAAGCGATATATGTTATTATATATTTTGTATGATAAATATTCTATATATTTGTATAGCATTTAATTAGAATTACCATATGCCAGTGATAATTCTCCTCCTTGAAGCTTTATGTTGCCTGATAAAAGCCCAGTACAAAGTGTGAAACATCTATCTTAGAGTCATTGCAGAGACCCCCAGGTAAGAATGGATGTTTCAGAGACACCTTCCCTCAGATATGTTATAGGTTCCCAGAGTCCTCATCTCCTGGTAATACAGAGTATTCCCATGCCTCTTTACCCAACAGAACTTGATAGAATGACCCCATTGCTGAAAATACCACAAACTTTGATCACAAAACATGGAGCAACCAAGTTGGTTCTGATCAGGACAAAAATGACCAGCAGAGCCAGATGTGCCCAATAGTTTAATAGTGGCATAAACGTTATGAGAGT
Organism: Rattus rattus; assembly: GCF_011064425.1. NCBI lineage: Eukaryota > Metazoa > Chordata > Mammalia > Rodentia > Muridae > Rattus > Rattus rattus. The sequence continues at coordinate 112,977,519 of NC_046158.1, read as the reverse complement.
AACTAACAGCATTTTGCTTGAATTTAAAGCCTGCTCTACAAGAGGAAATACATGCCTACTGCTGTAAATATGGCCAAGAACCCATGATTGGGGCGCTCACAAGCACCAGAGGTGAAATGGACATAGTATGAAACTTCTCTCTAATTGGCATCTCTCTACCCATAAATTAATACAGCTCCCCAACCAAACAAAAAAAAAGGTTTATTTGTTCTGTGGAAGAAAGTTAACACATAAATTTACTACTGGTCACAGTACCAAGAATATGTAGCAATGGAGTGCTCAGCCATAAATAGTTCATCGGTATCATCCCTCTCTCCTGACAAGGCTCGGGGAGCGCTAAAGTGAAGGGGGCAGAATGGTTTTGAGAGCCAGATGTCAGTGAGGACTGGAGTCAAACAGTGTGTTCTTGACATTGCCTGACAATTATATGCATGAATTCACAGTAGCTGTGGTTTATGAGGTGAGATTTTTAGGGGTACAGCTGCCTTGTGGTCATTAATGTTCCTATAAGTAATTCTTCAACTATGTTTCTATTGATAACCCAAAGAAAAGAAAACATTGGCATTGATATCTGATATACAAATATGTAATAGATAAAATATATACATTTAAGGGAAAAGAAGTAATATTAGGAATTTTACTATATTTCTATATTAATAAGGCTACTGCTTGGATTCCTTTGTTCTTTACACAACTTTTCCTTTGATTGATTTAATTTTACTGATTACTCATGATGACTGTATTAGTTACTTTTAGTGGCTGTGATAAAACACCATGACTAAAAAGCACTTAAGAGAGCAATTAAGACTGAACCCCCAGTGAACTAGATTGTTGGGGGGAGGGGGCAAGGGGGGGAGGATGGGGAGGGGAACACCCATAAAGAAGGGGAGTGGGGAGGGGGATGTTTGCCCGGAAACCGGGAAAGGAATAACACTGAAATGTATATAAGAAATACTCAAGTTAATAAAAAAAAAAAGAGCAAGCTATTTTGATTTCTGATTCTAGAGGGAGAGTCCATAATGGCTGGGAGGCATGGTAGCATGTAACCGGAACATGAGGGTAAGTTCTCACATCTTCAAACACATGCAGAAAGAACAAAGACCAAACTAACCCCACGGTGAGGCTATAGATACTCATAGCCTGCCCCCAGTGACTTACTTCCTCCACGAAGACTCCAAATAGCAAAGGGTCCAAACCCTCTCTAAACAGCACCACCAACTAGGGACCACATGGTCATACCTGAGCCTGTGGAGGACATCTCCTTCAAACCACCACAAATTCTGAATATGTTTTTATATTGTATGAAAAACTTCTCCCATAAGCTGGCTAGGTTTTTGCTAGAGTTCTGTTATTTTAATACAGGCATATGTGTCCGCTTTTTGTTACCTTAATAAAGGCATATGTGTCCATTTTATGAATAGAATTTTGATAACCATTGACCATCAAACTCTATCCTTGTTTGGCAGCAAATCTTGACTACAACTTTCCAGGCTGCCTTTGACATATTTACCAGCTTCTCTCCAGTGTGATGTGAATGGAACGGAAATACTAGATTGTCTTCCTCTAGTACAGCACATAGAAGCATTCTGTGTGAGTTTTGCTGTATCTCTCTCTCTCTCTCTCTCTCTCTCTCTCTCTCTCTCTCTCTCTCTCTCTCTCTCTCTCTCTTTCTCTCTCTCTCTTTCTCTGCATTTATAATTTTTGTAGTGACCACAACAAGAGTACCCTTGGAAAGCTATATGCTGAACAACGGAGCACAGCCTTTATTTTACGCTTGGCTGTAATAGAAAGGTCACTTATTGACCCAAGCACTCTTCCTTCACTGTTACAAATGAGTTTCTATAGCATAACCCACTAAAGTATGGCTATTTTTATGGCAAAAACCCAATGCAATTAATACACTTAACATAGTCTTCTCTTGTATTAAATGAATTTTCATAGAAGAGATTTATGTTAGTAGTAGAGTGCCTATCCAGGAAAAAAAATCTTAGGTTTGGACCTTAATGCTGTAAAAATAGATAGATAGATAGATAGATAGATAGATAGATAGATAGATAGATAGATAGAGATAAATAAGCAAGTCCTTAACAGTAACAACAAAGATATTCTCCATATTCTTGCCTGACAATATTACTTGCCTAACCTGGAATTTATTTTTATGAATGGTGCAAAGTTCAAATATTTTTATTTTTTTCTTAGTATAACCAGCCTCCTTAGGCTTCCGTGATGAAGGGTAAGTAGTTCAATGGTGGCCCTCTGCCTACTGGAGAGGCCCTAACTCACTACTGCCATCTTGGATGATCCCTGGAGAGTTTCTAGAATTGAGCCCACTTCAGAAGTCTGAAGAAGGTGGAGTCAGAGATTGCTGGATGGTGGCAGAGAAGTAACAGAATCATGTATCCCTCATTCAAAAAGAAGGAAAGATAGACACAGACAAGCTGCATTTTCCTCAGACCTCTTTATTTATGAATTTCCCCACATCTTGAACAGTACTGTCCATACTAAGGTTCTCCTCCATCAGCTCCTCCTCTTTGAAAATTCCCCAGAGACACACACAATAGTAAGTCCCCATTCAACTAAGTAACCAAGACCAGCCATAGCATATGTTTTTCAATTACAAATGGGTTTACTTTATAAACTCAGGATGTTAAAGAAGAGTCAAAGAAATATCAAGGATAAAGGTTACTTTCTAACCCAATAATTTGAATCCAACGACAACAACAACAACAGAAAAAAGATTGGCTTGATATATAATGTCTCTCACCCAGAGTTCCTGTTAGCAGGCTGTCTACACACTAGGCAAGAGAAATTTTATGTCTGTTCTAACTATGCCAGGAAATGCTTCAAGGAGAATGCTGGACTCAAGGTCTTAAAGAATGAAGAGAGATGCCTGGGCAGAGGCTCTGAAGGAGACACAGCAAGCAGCAGATGGCATGTGTCCATATGTTTGCTGGAGAATTTGGCCTTAGAAAGACCCAAATCACTGACTGGAATTAATTATCTGATTAAAGAGACTCCATAGATGATAAGACAGGAAGGAAAGCTGGACTAATATTTTTGGATGTGCTTCATGCTATATGAGACCAAGGATTTCTTGAATCTATCCCATTGGCAATTTGGCAGCATTAAAATTTTTTGAATAATGAGCAAAACAACCAAAAGGGTAACATTGGCGGGCTCCTTTTGGCAGACTCATGTGTGCTGTTGAAAGGAAAAGCCTGTAGAAAGCTATTGAAATAGCATAAGAATAATAAATAGTAAGAAACAGGACTCAAGCATCTATTGAGGGACTAGACCAGGGCTACAGACATTACACACTAGCTAGTAAGGATTGCCAATGAACAGACGCACAGGAGCGGAAACGGGCAAGACAGTATGTCCAGAAACCTTTGCAGCTCAGAGGAAAAACCTTTATATATTATTTTCCTGGTAAAATTAACCAAAAAAAACTTGATTCTTTCAGAAACAGCTCTCTTAAGAATGCCATAATAGACTTCTGTGCGCTGTATTTTCCTCGCTTACTGGCTACTTGGAATTCCCAATGTGGATGCAGAATGAATTCTCCTCTGAAAATTCCTAGTAGAATAGATTTTTTTTCTAAGTTGTTTGACAAAGACGCGTATGTGACAAGAAAGTTTTTCTGAAAAAGCTAAATGCATTTTTTTTACAAGTGGTCTTGAGGCACCAGAGTAAATTTGGAGAATTGAAACCAGCAACTCTGCTTCAGCACCCAGACTACTGTTATGTTCATACACTGATTGGTGGCTAAAGGGCTGCCAGATGGGGCCATTCTGATCTTCAGCTAACACCTGTAAACCAGACAATGAACTGATAAATACTATCCCAGGTTTTTAACAAGGTCCCCCAGTGTATATTGTCTCTCTTGCCCTTGGGTTGAGAAAATCACATGTTAGACCTATAGAACAGGCCAGAAGCCAGGCATGTGCATGGTACAGCCCTGAGTTAACAGACTTGAACTCCAGAATATTTTAATAAACTTAGGTGCCCAAAGGCCTGGGCAGGGAATGAGCCACTTAACAGGAGATTAAATGGGTGCTTCTTGCCTCCTGGTTTCATGGAAAAGCCAAACCTAATCAAATTCCAGTGGCACAAACAGGGCCACATGGATAATTTGAGGGCAAAGAATGCTTTTATAGTAAAGGCAGTATTTGTGCCTAGCATTCTATTACCTACAGACCAACATGGTTTCAATTTAACTCCTGTTAATCTCAACCATTCCTTTCAAGTGTTTCTTATTTAAGATAGAAATTCCATGTTGAACATTTTAATAACATTAACTGTCAAAGGCAGCTGTGATCTGTTTTGCTCTCAATATAATGCCAGATGTAGATATTTGTGATCATTGATGCCCTGTTTTTTTTTTCTTCCCCCGTTAAGTATATCATTAGTAAAACATAAGCCCAACAAAAAATTGTTTTTGCTGACAATCTGCTATTGTGAAGAAAAAAAAATAATGCCCAAAGAAGCAACCAGCAGTTGGCATTCATCCACGAGATGGATGTGGAGGGGATAGGGGTGGGGGGCTCACTCTGGTGATTTAATGAAGAGTCATCTATTATCAGATGTCTTGCCACACAGCTCACAGAAAACAACAACCATGTGAGTGACATCCTGCTGCGTATATAAACCATGTGCTTTCGATTCAGGTTTAAGGAACATTAAAGCACAGACAAGCAAGTCAAAGGCTGCTCAGCAAAAGGCCAGTGTCCAGGTAGACCATGCTACAAAGAACTCTGTGAGAAACTCTATTAAATTAGCAATGGATACATGTCCAAGAAGTCCCAGGTCCATCTTATGATAAGGAGAAAGCCAGGTTTCCTAGGGGTCATGACTGCTTGTAAAGGTCATCGATGTGGATACATACAGTTGCTGAAGCTGAAGAGGATAGCTAAGATGTGGTTGAGATGCTGAAGATGTGCCTGGAGACAGCAAATGGAGACTGGAGATGTGCAAAGCTCCAGTCTGCTCATTTAGTTAACCCTTCAGATACCAGGTTCCATTAATTCAGGGAAGATATTAAGACTAGATTTAAATGCTAGACTTGTGGATTACATCTATGCAACGGGCAGCCTTGAGCTATTGTTGAGACTTTTTTTTTCTGGAACTGATTCTGAGAGAGTATGATGATCTTCGAATTGTTCTTCAAATGGAAGCATTCACATAAATTATATCACATGGACATAGCATATAATTCTCACACCGCAGCAAGGTTTCCATCCCAGTAAACAACTTACTGACTGATGAGCAGCATAACATTTTTCTTAGCTTTTCTGCAATAGAAACAGGATATCTACTGATTCATCACTCGAAAATCTCCAACAAGGCCACAACTCCTGATAGTGCTACTCCCTGGGACAAGCATATTCAAACCACCACCGGGAGAATAGGAAATGGGAAATTATGTGATTGTAATTTAATTTTTAATAAAAAATATGGGGATGGCTGGAGAAATGACTTGACCTTGAGAGCACTTATTGCTCTTCCAGAAGACTGGGGTTCAATTCCCAGCATCTATCTTAGGTATCTCACAATTATCTGTACTTCAGATCCAAGGTATCTAAGACTCTCTTCTGACCTCCATGGGCACCAACATATACATTACATGCACACACAAAGAAAGACGCACACGTACATACCTTAATAAAAGTACATCCTTTGAAACAAAGACTATGGGAGCTTAGGAGACGGCACACTGAGTAAGAGTGGCTTGCTGAATGAGCATGAGGACCTGAGTTTGAATCCCCAGTACCCGTGTGAAAGGCCAGTCTTGGCTGTACATATCTTTGACTCTAATACTCTCCAGGGAAGAGAAGGAGGATTTTTGTGGCTTACTCGATACCAGCAGAGCTCCAGGTATCTTTAGAAACCCTGTCTCAAAGCAATAAGGCAGAGAGTGGTACAGCAGGACACGTGCTATCAGCTAAAAGAGTACCATGACACGCCTTTCTGCTTGATATCATCATATCTTTCCTGGCCGACAATTCCAAGCAAAGATATTTAGCCTCCGTGTTACTGTAAATAGTGACACTTACCATAGAGTAGCTGTTTCTCTTTCTTGCAACTGATGCAATTAACATGCCATACACACGAAATTTCTCACAAACACATAGCCTAATATACAGTGTTAAAAATCATCCACACACAGAGGTTGCTATAATAATAAAAAATAATGCTTGATCAAGTTAATTAAAATCAATAAATTTTTCATCTAGTAGACTTAAGATACCTGTAGGAAAAGTAGGGTGCTAGGACATCTGCAAGGTTTGTAAATATCGAACAGACTAGAAAGGGAGAGAAGCAAACAGCGTTGCTCAAGTCACCAGCACATAGCTGCAACATCATACTACTGTATGGTCAACATTCAAAAGACAAGGAGATTGTGAACCTATGGCATTCCCGTGTTCTTCCTTCTAACGCAGTGCCATGCAAACACTGCTAAGGCAAGTCACATCAAAGGAGAGAGTGACAGCTCACAGCTACTGATCTTAGGCTACTGAGTAAATGCGTATACTTTTAATCCACATAACTTGCTTACAAGGGGTAGTGTAGGCAGGCAGTGGAGTTCAGTAGGTTTTTAAAATGCGAGCATGTAACTGAATGACCTAAAGCACTTAAATAAAAAGATCTGGAAGCCCCATTCCCTGAGTTTCTGATTCAATACCAATACTATTTCAAAGTTCTGTTTAGGCCGTATGGAATTTGTGCACTCTTTGAGCCCCCACAAGCATATGAACATGTATGTACATACTCAACACAAACACATAAATAAAAATAAATCTTTAAAATGGAATCCTTGAACTCCTAAACAAAAAGGAAAGAGGGGCAGGGAGGTGGGGGAAGCTACTTTCCAAGGTAAAAAATAAATTAGAAACAGTTTGTGAACTGTAAAGCTCTGTGTCAAAGTGCACATGAATATATATATATATATATATATATATATATCCCCATTCAAAGTCAGAGGAATTCATGCGTCCAACAACGTCTTTTAAAAATCAAATTCCTTTTCACAAAGATTTCAGGTGTTGGGGTGTGATTCAGTGACTGGGCCCTTGTCTACTGTGCATAAGGCATTGGCTTTGATTCCCTGTAGTGTGTAGTTTCTACTACTCCACTTTAAGCTCTGGGTGGATGGTGATACTAGCCACCACTCTGGTTCCCTTGGATCACACACACACACACACACATACACACACACACACACACACACACACACATTAGCTTATTTTTAATATGCTTTTTAGCTCAATGGTCAGGCACTTTCAAGCCTCCTGTGGTTAATGTGTCCACCTTAACTCCCAGCTCATTTCTAAATCTGCCCTCAACTTAGTTGCATTTCTAATCTCCTACCTGCTAACCCAAACCCACTCCACCTGAGATCTCACCTGGCTGGTGGCCCTCTCTCCCTATGAAGCATGGAAAACTTCCCCACTCACCCCTACCCCGTGTGTCTCCTAGCCTGCCTGAGGGAACCTGGAAGTCCCACCTCTTCCACTCAGCCATTGACCTCTAGCATCTTTATTTGTCAATCAAGAACCCATTGGGGAACAGGACCTTCACCATTCACACATAGATTCCTAATCAAAGCACCAGAACCACCCACTAAATCCCCATTATTGGAAAATTAAAAAAAAAAAGAGCAAGAAATTCACTTCTTCAACTTGAATGTGGGTATCTAACATATGCTTTAACCTTATCTCTCATCTCAAAAGAGATGCCTCACAAGCTAGAGTCACACGCGTGTATATACACGCAACAATTGCACCTGTGTGGGGTGCTGAGCTTAAAACACGACACTGATTAGATAAATACATTTAAACAAATATATTCTTGTTTAATTTTGATAGTTCTACTATTGTTAAGGCGGCGGGGGGCATTCTAGATATTCTGGTTTGGCATAAAGTCCAAAGTTCAGAACAGTCTCCAGGCAAATTTACAAAGAACTGCTGAAACTGAAATAGAGCCACAGTGAACAAGTGTTTATAGTCAGCATTCTGAGGGATCTGTCCCCAATTGTCAAAGATGGTTACCTGAGCCATGCAGGGAGAACGGAGGTGGAAGCAGGAAGAGGGTTTCCATTGATATCTCTGAGTAATTTAAAATTGGGGCCGCAGACATTCACTGCACACTACTTAATAAATATAAGCCATTCCAAAAAAGAAAAAGCTACCATTGAGACTATGAAGAGTTTCTTGAAACTTCAGAGCAGAAGATCTCAAGAAGCAGAGGAAACCTAAGCTCTAGTACGTTCCCTTTAGAAGTAAGGCCACCAGACTTCTCAGGGTCAACCTCCATGTTCCTAGACATTAACACGAAGAGAGCTATGTCAGACAGAAATGGCGGTGTCTCCCATGTCTGAATGCTACAGTGTCCTGCCCAGGTGGGACAACTTGTTCTTGAGTTTACTGTACCTTTTCTGCCTCACAGAAACAAGGTCCTTCTTCCTTTTGTCCCCTCTCCTTTGTCTTTTTTCTGGTAAAGTAGGAGACAGTGAACTCACATTTTAAAAGCTGATCCAAGATACACTCATAAGTTTCTGTAAGAAATACAAAGAAAATGTCAAATGTTGGTTTTCTGATAGTGCAGTGCCTCCATGACTTGTAGTAGGTAATAGGGATGTACTAAATCTCCCAAATTTTTAGGACTAGATTCTAACATAGATGTTTCTTTGGAATTCATTAGAAAGGGGCTACAGACCTGAACCTGATTTACACAGGTTTGAGTCTCTGCTGGGCCATTTCACACACCTGACCATGGCAGGAGATAAAGAAATGTGCTGAAGGATGAATGACAATTACAACCCACTATGGAAGGAAGATTAGAAGAGACCTTGAGCAATAGGACAAAGTGACAACAGCTTGCCTTGGGCATATTCTAACAGTCACTTGATAAGGTGGATTCATGTTTGAAGGTCTCGGTTTTATTTCTGAACGCAGGCCCATTTCTTCTGTTTCCCTCATTACATAAAGATATGCAAGAACAGGGAAGGCCCAGTCAAAGCCCCCCTTCTTGTCCAGATAATGGAACTTTTCTTTCGTGTGGTTCTGAAGGGTGGGGGCTCATTTGAACCTGACCACATGTCCTCTCGCATGTACAGTGCCTCACTTGAGCAGCAAAAGGAAAGCGAAGCCAAGGAGCGTTTGCTTCCCTGGCACAGAAATGTCAATTTCAGAAAGATACACTTCAAAAGAAAATAGTCAGCATTCCCATTTCAATGACAAATTGTTTTAAACTAAATATCTCTCAATCCTGAAATAACTGGCAAGCAAGATAGAATAGAGAGAGAGGTGGATACAAAAGTAAAGAAAGAGTTAAGCTTGATATCCCATTCCATGCAGAGGCATGTGGCGCTTTTACATGCTCAAAGCAACTTAATGTAAATGGACCTTCTGGCCAGGTTCCTACCCCGGAAGTATTACATGGATAAATAAGTTATTTGGCTGTAAGAAGTAACCCTCCAAGATGGTTGGCTTCTGTACAGCCAATAGCAACGTAGAAGATTTTGGTGAGCATGTGGGGCTAGGAGAGGTGCTGTTAAAAAATTGTATTGCATATGCAGTTTCTGATCTTTGAACCTACCTGTCAAAGCAAAAACTGAAAGAAAAAAATCTTTGAAATGACACTGAAAAGCCTATTTCTTCAGTCAGGGACTATCCCCAAATGGAAACAAGCTGGCTCCACTACTTAACTACGATTTCACGTCTGATTTATGTCTAGCTTTCCTTAAAGTTGGAAATATTTTATGGCACAAAATTGGGCCAAAGGAAGAGGGACCTCGATGGTTCAGAAAACAATAGTAAGTACCCAACCTGTGAGGAAGTTACCATCTTCAAAAATGACTGGCTTCTTCGTCAGACTTCAACTCCACACTTTCCAAGAAGTAAGTCTAGCCGTCTAAATATCAGGACAGCCTCTGGTCATAGAAGTTCCCCCCAGGAGTCCAGAAGACAATGACATCACCAAAGCAGCATTTCAACATTGAAAGCAAACTCAACTTCCCACCAGTGGTCTGAAAGTTGACTCCTAACTAACAACCACCTAGATGAGAGACTCCATCACCTCTTCTTTTGGAGTGAGGAGAGCCAGTACCAAGATGGTTGTATTGAAGTTCATGAACTATTTTGTGGCTTAATATTAGAGTGAGCCACTATTCCTGAGCTTCTCAGGCTCAGGGAATCTCAGGCAGGAGTCTCTTCACATTCCCACTCAAGATTCATGTGTCTGTGCATGATCATACTGAATTCTTCACTGTATAATGATGTCATGTAGATGATAGAGAGGTATATATGATTTAAAAATAAAAAGGATTATGACATTCAGAGCAGAGGCCCAGGTTCTGCTCACTGACAAATGCTAACCTTAACTTGAGCTTTAGGAAATCAAAACGAATATAAAAACAGGGGAGGGTTTGAGTTTAAACAGAGTTTATTCAAGTGCCAATCACGCCAAAACATTCAGCTAACAAATGGAGATTCTGACCCCTTGAGTGTATAATGAGCAGGAACAGAATTTTCCATAAGAACCAGCATAAAGGTCCTTAGTAAATGATGTTTTTATTTTGCTATAATTTGTAAAATGTAGAACCAGGAAACTTTATTTGCATCTAACATTTCCTTTTAAGAAAGCTTGAGTACTTGCCTCTAATATAGTTATGTCAAGGTAGTGACCAATTATCTTGATTAAGCATTGAATCATGCTCCAGGTAGAATGTGAGTTGACACTTTGAGATTTCACAAATGTACACATTAGTAGGACTTTCTTAGGCTCCTCAAGTCTGCCCTATTGTATATCACCCCTGTTCTTTACTCCAGCAACCAAAAGGTAAACTTACAGGAGGATATCTTGAGAAGCTAGTTCCTTGCCTTTCCTTGGTACCAATGTACTATACACATATTAAGTCATCTCTTTTTTTTCCCCTTGAGAACAGGACAACCAAAGTCACTTTCCTTTATCACATCTTTGAATTCTGGCTGGAACTGCTTGCATAGAAATGAAATGATTTCCCCCAAAAGATGTTGAACCCCCAGGAACCATAAACGAGACCTTATTCAGAAACGAGTTATTTTATAAACAATTGAGTCAAAGCAAAATCAGTAGGGCAGACCATTATCTAATACTTGGGTATCCTAATAAAATTGTCAAAGGAGGACACAGAAACATATAAGGAAAATGCCAAGCAGGTATAATGACAGGGACTGTGGGGAAAAGAATGCCAACATTGCCAAGAGTCATCAAAAGCCAAGAAAGGAATGGCATAAACACCCACTCTTATCCCTGGGAAGCCCGTAAGGTGGGTGGGTATCTTAAAGCTCCAGCCACTATGAGAGGACAGCAATGAAGTTGTTTGATGCATTAAATTGTGGCAGTTCTTAAACAGCTCAACAAACAGCCCACCTACAAGGCGTTTAATACGTTCATATTTACATTTAAAGATCCTAAATATATTCACACATATAATATGTTATATGTAAAACATAAATATGCCACAGATATGAGCATATATACATATATATGTACAAATGGATATATCATACACATATGTGCATGCACACGCACACGCACACACACACACACACACACACACACAAACACACACAGAGTTATTACTATATATGTCTCTCTGAGAATAATGTCAAGAAGCCATGGGATCTGCAATTTCCAGTTTGAGGACCCACTGATATCACAACCTTTACTTGTGCCCTCTCCTTCTCTCTAGTGATGCAATCCAAAAGCAAAATGCTTGCAGGGAAGCTCTTTGACATTATGTCATATTTGTATGAAACTAAAGGTATTCTAAGGGTAGGGTTGAAAGAAAAACATGCCAGAGTTGTGCCTTTGTGTCGCATCAGTTCAGTTACCCGTCATCCTTCCACGGGTCCTGCAAGACCACACACCAGCTGCCATCCACTTAGCCAGACACGAGTTACTGGAGCAAAGTGGCCAGACTTTGGTTTTACAATGTGAAATGGGGGGAAAAATTAAAGCCACCAAAATTTTGAATAGAAAATCTGATCTTCAGTTCATTTCCTGCTGTTAGTGAAATAACACACGCATACAAAAAAAAGAAGAAAGAAAGAAAAGAAAAGCAAAAACCGGCTCATTTGTTTAATTCTGGGCAAGAGATACTTCGTTCCTGGATTTTTTTTTAATATTCCAAGCTTTGGTCTAAAGCCTGCAGGCCGTCCTGCACACTGGTCAGCCTATATTTAGAACAAAGCAAACACATGCAATTCTTTAGCACTAAATGCTCCTGCCAGTGGGCTCTGGAAAATTGCTAACCCTAAAATAAAACAATACTGCTTTCTTTAAATACTCCTGCTTACACTTACAGTGAGGAGATACTGACAGCCCACGTCAGTTTGAGTGACTGAAAATAAACAGAAGTGAGGAAAGCGGGGACTTCTGCTATTAAAGCCAGATTTATTTAGAGGAAATACATGACAAGTCCCATTATTTTCTTAAGTAGCAATCTCGAGCTATCTCACCCATGAAGAAAAGTTATGAAGTCGTTCTCATGACTTCTGTGGGCTCGTTCGCCATCCTCCCCATATGATCACACTTATGAGTGATTCTAAAATTGAAACCAGGGCCTAAGGGTGGTGAAGACACCTAGGTCTAACCAGAGACAAGACCTATAAGAGGAAGAAAACCCGGAACTTTAAACAACTCCATCAGGGTTGATGCCTAGCTTCACAATAATGAGCAAGAGCCTGGACAGGTCCACCTAGCGTGCTCTGTTCCATCTGCAGCCTTTGTGTTTTTTCCACAACCCAGGACCTACCATGAACTTGTGGTAAAGAACGCCAGCAGGCACAGGGATGTTTCCATTCTGATCCTGCCGTGTAAGTGACAACTCATAAACCTTCTAAGCCTTGGTTTCCCCATCTGTGAAATCATTTCAATTTATCCCAATTTTCTCCATTGTCACAACTTCATGGACAAATGCAATTATCCAACTCATATTTGCCAATTAAATTTGCTTCAACACTATGATCCCTACTTTTATCCACCACTCACACTCCTATCCTGTATGAATTAAAATGTAAAATCTCTGAAGTCATGGCAAGATGTCATAAAAAAAATTAAGGTTGTCAATACCTCCCTGAAAACTATAAACTTGTCCACCATACTGAAAGTCTACTTTTATCTGGGCCAGCAGTGCAAACTGTTAATCCCAGCTACAGTGTAAGCTAAGTCAGGACAACTCCAAGTTCAAGGACAGCCTGGGCAATTCAGTGAGACCCTGCTTCAAAATAAAAGTGGAAAAGAAGCAGTTCAGCAGGGAGCAGTTGCCTAGCAAACATTAGGTGTGTACAGCCAAGTCCTTTTCATATTCTTCACGGTGCATATCTATGGTTTTCACAAAGCACATGCCCGTCTGCTCTTTCAGAAAATAAATAGTACATTCTTAAAGTATTGTTTTAAATAAGACTACAAATTAAGCCAACTTTCAAATTCTCCTCTGTAATAATTGAACTGTGTTATTATGAAATAGTTTTGTCATTGATAATCATGTGATATACAAATGAGAAGAAATAGTCCTATAAAAGTATTTTCTGAAGTTATTTTTATATTCAACATATTCATCTTTATACTTGAATTAGGCACATTTTATGTATCTTAAAATTTATTCACTTCAAATTTATAGTTCAATGATATTTAATAATTTTGTCAAGTGGTACAATTATCTACACAGGTCTGGTTTACATTTTATGTCCTTAGTAAGATCCTTCATGCCCATGCATGGTTAATATATGTATTTTATGTAAATATATTAAATAAATAAATAATAAATAAATAGTAGAAAGCTCAACCTTATTGAGTCACTCTGCCTGCCTATACCGGATATTTCATAATGAATCAATCAAACAATACAGTGATTGCCTCTAGATAATTTCATGTCACAAAACACTTTTAAGATTCATGTTTAATGTAGACTGTCAGTAATTTATCCTTTTGTAATTGTGTATAATATTCTATTATTTTCTCTTTACACTTATTTTTAGCATTCTATCCCCAGCACAGAGCTTCCTTCCTCCCCTCCATTTTCATCATTTGTCAGCTTTAGTACACCTACAAGATAATGCCAAGTATGTTTATTCATTTGAAATATGTTGAAGAACTGAGGTTTCCTTACAACACTGAAAACAACTTGTCAGATACATGATCAAGATATTATGAAAACAGAGAGTACAAGCTTGCTTTCTCCTGCTGTGACAACTATCATGACCAAACATATCTTGGGAAGGAAGGGCTTTATTTAGCTTACACATCCTGAGCGTAGCCCATCATTGAGAGAAGCCAGGACAGAAGTGTGGAGTCAGTGACTGAAGCAGGAACCCTGGAGAAACGCTACTAACTGGCTTGCTCCCCTCAGCTCACTCAGATTGCTTGTTTATAGAACCCAAGAGCACCTGCCTAGGGGTGACAGCAATTGCAACAGGCTGCCCTGACATTAATCATTAGTCAAAAATGTCCCACATATCTTGCTTGCAGGCTAATCTAATAGAAGCATTTTCTTAATTGAAGTTTTCTCTTGCCAGATAACTCTAGCTCATGTCAAGTTGACAAAACACTAACCAGGATGTAGATCTTCCAGTTCCCACTAATTGCCAAGAGACGTCTTTATTGTAAACTTACAAGACACCCTAAGCCCAAATCTCTAAATGAGCTGCCTTCAAATTCCTGACCCACAGGAATTAGTTGGGATAATAAACATTTATTGTTTGGTAAATCACTTACATTTGAGAGACTCTGTTCCACGGCAATAGAAAACAGATACAGACCATTTAGTCTTCGTGAATTTAAGAGGATCTCTGATTTGCTCACGTCTCCTGGCGTCCACTCTCAGTGGCATTATGAGCATAGTGCCTTTGCCTTTCACTGACACTTTGAAAGAATCAGAGCAGCCTGGGATACATTCAAGGAGCGACCCAGTCGACCATCTTATGCCAGACCTCAGACTATTCTGTTTAACATAATGATGCACCCTTTTTTATCTAAAACGAGCTAAAACATAAACCACCAAGAAAGGTGAGCCTGAAGACGCTTCGTGTGGTAGTTGCTACTTATCTTCAACTTGCCTCAAACCTAGTATTTAAGGTTAGGCTGGCCCACATGAAGTTGGAACGGGGTGACTCTGTGGGGTGCATAAAACCCTGGGAAGCTCCCCTCAAACATGCTGCTTTCAGAGTCTACCCACAAACACTCTATTAGGGTCACTTTTGGGAGCATTCATTTCTATCTATCTATTTATTTATTTATTTTTACATGTATTTATTGTGTGCATGTGTGCACATGGAGGAAATTTGCAGGAGTTATTTCTCTCATTCCACTATGTGGATTCTGGGGGATCAAACAAAGGTCGCCAGGTTTGCTTGGTGGCAAACACTTTTAACCCCTCAACTATCTCTCTAGCATCTCGAAGGTCACTTTTAAAGGAATGCCACAGACAGTGGAGTCAACTGGAAGCCTGGGGAGAGAAAGCAAAGCAGTCATAAGATGCTAACATGCAACAAGGACAATGATACATCATCACAGGCCAACATGGAATTCAGTGCATTGGGATTGGGAACAATTGTTTCACTCTTTTGCAGAATGAGAAGATTAAGTCTGTCCCAGATACCTAGGACTGAACTTTGACAGAATACTGAGATCGCATCACGTATACGCCAGAAAGAGGTATGGGTACATCCTTCACTGACCCAGCTGTGAGAGTTGGGCTTCTGATCCCGAGTCCCACTTCCCATGGTTCCCTGGAGCTGAGGCAGAAAGGCCTCATAGTTGTGTTGTTGAAAAGTCATGTTTCCATGAGGCTTACATGGAAAACTGCTCAGAGCTTTTGGCATGTGTCATATACTTCATTTTTATGAATGTTATTTTATTTTCCCAAAAGACAAGGCACTGTGTTTATTACTTGGCTCTTGTCTAGTCCATTTAAAATCTAATTCAGCCAGGTAGAACTCAGTGCAGGATGTGTCCAACAGTGGCGGGGTCAGGTTGTGGTCTTCCCTCCCTTAGGGTATTTGACATCTCTGAATTGCCTACTTCTCTTTCCATCATACATGGTGTCCTCTAACCAGGGGAGCCCCTGGATAGGCAGTGCAACAGAGATACGAATAGAAAAATTGCCATTTGCATTCAGCAACCAAGCCAAAAATGAAAACTATACCTCTGACCCCAGGAAATACCTTTGAGAAGAATGACGTCAGAGGACTTTGAATCTATGCATCATGTCCATGGCAGTAAATTATAGAGAGTTGTGTGGGTAATTTAGGTTCAGGTCACCTGAATCTTACAAGGCTTCATAGATTCCACTTGTTGAAACATCAATGTTATCATGTGAGTTCTCCCCAAAAAAAGAAAGATTCTTCAGACTGTTGGCATCTCTAGAGAATGGAAACCATCACATGCATTTGATTCTGATAGCTCAGATGACTGCTGGATTGCTGAGTAAGCTTATTGCTGTCTGTCGTTTCTACCAGTTTCTCTATTTAGGGCTTTCCTACCATGACTCTCTGTGGAAACAACCCAGCATTAATAAGAGGAAAAGCCCCTGGTCCTATGAAGTCTTGTTTCCCCAATGTAGGGGAATGCCAGGGCATTGAGGTGGGAGCGGGTGGATGGGAGTGGGAACACCCTCATGGAATCAGGGGGAGAGGGGAACGGGAGAGGGGGGAAAGGGGATAACATTTGAAAAGTAAATAGATATAATATCCAAGGAAAATAAAAGTTAAAAAAAAAGGTTATCAACTTCAGAAGGAATATAAGGGAGGTATTTGATGAAAGGTAACTGGGAGGGGCTGGAGGGAGGAAATGAAGAAAAGAATGGGTGTAATTCCATTTTAATTGAAACATAAATAATCTATCAACTGAAACAGATAATGGATAGACAGTATTGAAATATACATACCCATGTACTCAAAAGTAACAATGATTAAAAATCATGTATTGAATTTCATATTATATTTTCTACCTTTATAAATGTATATCATTATATATATATTTTTTTTTACTTTTTTTTATTATTATTATTAACTTGAGTATTTCTTATATACATTTCGAGTGTTATTCCCTTTCCCGGTTTCCGGGCAAACATCCCCTCCCCCCTCCCCTTCCTTATGGGTGTTCCCCTCCCAACCCTCCCCCCTTGCTTCCCTCTCCCCAACAGTCTAGTTCACTGGGGGTTCAGTCTTAGCAGGACCCAGGGCTTCCCCTTCCCCTGGTGCTCTTACTAGGATATTCATTGCTACCTATGAGGTCAGAGTCCAGGGTCAGTCCATGTATAGTCTTTGGGTAGTGGCTTAGTCCCTGGAAGCTCTGTTTGGTTGGCATTGTTGTTCATATGGGGTCTCAAACTCCTTCAAGCTCTTCCAGTTCTTTCTCTGATTCCTTCAACGGGGGTCCTGTTCTCAGTTCAGTGGTTTCCTGCTGGCATACGCCTCTGTATTTGCTGTATTCTGGCTGTTTCTCTCAGGAGCGATATGCATTCACTTTTTGATCATCAGTCTAGAGTTTCATTTGTTCTAGGCATCTAGGGTAATTCGAGCATTTGGGCTAATAGCCACTTATCAATGAGTACATACCATGTATGTCTTTCTGTGATTGGGTTAGCTCACTCAGGATGATATTTTCCAGTTCCAACCATTTGCCTACGAATTTCATAAAGTCATTGTTTTTGATAGCTGAGTAATACTCCATTGTGTAGATGTACCACATTTTCTGTATCCATTCCTCTGTTGAAGGGCATCTGGGTTCTTTCCAGCTTCTGGCTATTATAAATAAGGCTGCGATGAACATAGTGGAGCACGTGTCTTTTTTATATGTTGGTGCATCTTTTGGGTATATGCCCAGGAGAGGTATAGCTGGATCCTCAGGCAGTTCAATGTCCAATTTTCTGAGGAACCTCCAGACTGATTTCCAGAATGGTTGTAGCAGTCTGCAACCCCACCAACAATGGAGGAGTGTTCCCCTTTCTCCACATCCTCGCCAGCATTTGCTGTCACCTGAGTTTTTGATCTTAGCCATTCTCACTGGTGTGAGGTGAAATCTCAGGGTTGTTTTGATTTGCATTTCCCTTATGACTAACGATGTTGAACATTTCTTTAGGTGTTTCTCGGCCATTCGGTATTCCTCAGCTGTGAATTCTTTGTTTAGCTCTGAACCCCATTTTTTAATAGGGTTATTTGTCTCCCTGCGGTCTAACTTCTTGAGTTCTTTGTATATTTTGGATATAAGCCCTCTATCCGTTGTAGGATTGGTAAAGATCTTTTCCCAATCTGTTGGTTGTCGTTTTGTCCTAACCACAGTGTCCTTTGCCTTACAGAAGCTTTGCAGTTTTATGAGATCCCATTTGTCGATTCTTGATCTTAAAGCATAAGCCATTGGTGTTTTGTTCAGGAAATTTTTTCCAGTGCCCATGTGTTCCAAATGCTTCCCTAGTTTTTCTTCTATTAGTTTGAGTGTATCTGGTTTGATGTGGAGGTCCTTTATCCACTTGGACTTAAGCTTTGTACAGGGTGATAAGCATGGATTGATCTGCATTCTTCTACATGTTGACCTCCAGTTGAACCAGCACCATTTGCTGAAAATGCTATCTTTTTTCCATTGGATGGTTTTGGCTCCTTTGTCAAAAATCAAGTGCCCATAGGTGCGTGGGTTCATTTCTGGGTCTTCAATTCTGTTCCATTGGTCTATCTGTCTGTCTCTGTACCAATACCATGCAGTTTTTATCACTATTGCTCTATAATACTGCTTGAGTTCTGGGATAGTGATTCCCCCTGAAGTCCTTTTATTGTTGAGGATAGTTTTAGCTATCCTGGGTTTTTTGTTATTCCAGATGAATTTGCAAATTGTTCTGTCTAACTCTTTGAAGAATTGGATTGGTATTTTGATGGGGATTGCATTGAATCTGTAGATCGCTTTTGGTAGAATGGCCAGTTTTACTATATTAATCCTGCCAATCCATGAGCATGGGAGATCTTTCCATCTTCTGAGATCTTCTTCAATTTCTTTCTTCAGAGTCTTGAAGTTCTTATTGTACAGATCTTTCCCTTGCTTGGTTAAAGTCACACCGAGGTACTTTATATTATTTGGGTCTATTATGAAGGGTGTCATTTCCCTAATTTCTTTCTCGGCCTGTTTCTCTTTTGTGTAGAGGAAGGCTACTGATTTATTTGAGTTAATTTTATACCCAGCCACTTTGCTGAAGTTGTCTATCAGCTTTAGTAGTTCTCTGGTGGAACTTTTGGGATCACTTAAATATACTATCATATCATCTGCAAATAGTGATATTTTGACTTCTTCTTTTCCGATCTGTATCCCTTGACCTCCTTTTTTGTTGTCTGATTGCTCTGGCTAGAACTTCAAGAACTATATTGAATAAGTAGGGAGAGAGTGGGCAGCCTTGTCTAGTCCCTGATTTTAGTGGGATTGCTTCAAGTTTCTCTCCATTTAGTTTAATGTTAGCAACTGGTTTGCTGTATATTGCCTTTACTATGTTTAGGTATGGGCCTTGAATTCCTATTCTTTCCAGGACTTTTATCATGAAGGGGTGTTGAATTTTGTCAAATGCTTTCTCAGCATCTAATGAAATGATCATGTGGTTTTGCTCTTTCAGTTTGTTTATATAATGGATCACATTGATGGTTTTCCATATATTAAACCATCCCTGCATGCCTGGGATGAAGCCTACTTGATCATGGTGGATGATTGTTTTGATGTGCTCTTGGATTCGGTTTGCCAGAATTTTATTGAGTATTTTTGCGTCGATATTCATAAGGGAAATTGGTCTGAAGTTCTCTTTCTTTGTTGGGTCTTTGTGTGGTTTAGGTATAAGAGTAATTGTGGCTTCATAGAAGGAATTCGGTAGTGCTCCATCTGTTTCAATTTTGTGGAATAGTTTGGATAATATTGGTACGAGGTCTTCTATGAAGGTCTGATAGAATTCTGCACTAAACCCGTCTGGACCTGGGCTCTTTTTGGTTGGGAGACCTTTAATGACTTCTTCTATTTCCTTAGGAGTTATGGGGTTGTTTAACTGGTTTATCTGTTCCTGATTTAACTTCGGTACCTGGTATCTGTCTAGAAAATTGTCCATTTCCTGCAGATTTTCAAGTTTTGTTGAATATAGGCTTTTATAGTAAGATCTGATGATTTTTTGAATTTCCTCTGAATCTGTAGTTATGTCTCCTTTTCATTTCTGATTTTGTTAATTTGGACACACTCTCTGTGTCCTCTCGTTAGTCTGGCTAAGGGTTTATCTATCTTGTTGATTTTCTCAAAGAACCAACTTTTGGTTCTGTTGATTCTTTCTATGGTCCTTTTTTTTCTACTTGGTTGATTTAGGCTCTGAGTTTGATTATTTCCTGCCTTCTACTCCTCCTGGGTGTATTTGCTTCTTTTTGTTCTAGAGCTTTTAGGTGTGCTGTCAAGCTGCTGACATATGCTCTTTCCTGTTTCTTTCTGCAGGCACTCAGCTATGAGTTTTCCTCTTAGCACAGCTTTCATTGTGTCCCATAAGTTTGGGTATGTTGTACCTTCATTTTCATTAAATTCTAAAAAGTTTTTAATTTCTTTCTTTATTTCTTCCTTGACCAGGTTATCATTGAGTAGAGCATTGTTCAATTTCCACGTATATGTATTCTTCCCTTATTGTTATTGAAGACCAGTTTTAGGCCGTGGTGGTCTGATAGCATGCATGGGATTATTTCTATCTTTCTGTACCTGTTGAGGCCCGTTTTTTGACCAATTATATGGTCAATTTTGGAGAAAGTACCATGAGGAGCTGAGAAGAAGGTATGTCCTTTTGCTTTAGGATAGAATGTTCTATAAATATCCGTTAAGTCCATTTGGCTCATGACTTCTCTTAGTCTGTCTACATCTCTGTTTAATTTCTGTTTCCATGATCTGTCCATTGATGAGAGTGGGGTGTTGAAATCTCCTACTATTATTGTGTGAGGTGCAATGTGTGTTTTAACCTTCAGTAAGGTTTCTTTTATGAATGTAGGTGCCCTTGTATTTGGGGCATAGATATTTAGGATTGAGAGTTCATCTTGGTGGATTTTTCCTTTGATGAATATGAAGTGTCCTTCCTTATCTTTTTTGATGACTTTTAGTTGAAAATTGATTTTATTTGATATTAGAATGGCTACTCCAGCTTGCTTCTTCCGACCATTTGCTTGGAAAGTTGTTTTCCAGCCTTTCACTCTGAGGTAGTGTCTGTCTTTGTCTCTGAGGTGTGTTTCCTGTAGGCAGCAGAATGCAGGGTCCTCGTTGCGTATCCAGTTTGTTAATCTATGTCTTTTTATTGGAGAGTTGAGGCCATTGATGTTGAGAGATATTAAGGAATAGTGATTATTGCTTCCTGTTGTATTCATATTTGGATGTGAGGTTATGTTTGTGTGCTTTTCTTCTCTTTGTTTTGTTGCCAAGGCGATTAGTTTCTTGCTTCTTCTAGGGTATAGCTTGCTTTCTTATGTTGGGCTTTACCATTTATTATCCTTTGTAGTGCTGGATTTGTAGAAAGATATTGTGTAAATTTGGTTTTGTCATGGAATATCTTGGTTTCTCCATCTATGTTGATTGAGAGTTTTGCAGGATACAGTAACCTGGGCTGGCATTTGTGTTCTCTTAGGGTCTGTATGACATCAGTCCAGGATCTTCTGGCCTTCATAGTTTCTGGCGAAAAGTCTGGTGTGATTCTGATAGGTCTGCCTTTATATGTTACTTGACCTTTTTCCCTTACTGCTTTTAATATTCTTTCTTTATTTTGTGCGTTTGGTGTTTTGACTATTATGTGACGGGAGGTGTTTCTTTTCTGGTCCAATCTATTTGGAGTTCTGTAGGCTTCTTGTATGCCTATGGGTATCTCTTTTTTTAGGTTAGGGAAGTTTTCTTCTATGATTTTGTTGAAGATATTTACTGGTCCTTTGAGCTGGGAGTCTTCACTCTCTTCTATACCTATTATCCTTAGGTTTGATCTTCTCATTGAGTCCTGGATTTCCTGTATGTTTTGGACCAGTAGCTTTTCTGCTTTACATTATCTTTGACAGTTGAGTCAATGATTTCTATGGAATCTTCTGCTCCTGAGATTCTCTCTTCCATCTCTTGTATTCTGTTGGTGAAGCTTGTATCTACAGCTCCTTGTCTCTTCTTTTGGTTTTCTATATCCAGGGTTGTTTCCATGTGTTCTTTCTTGATTGCTTCTATTTCCATTTTTAATTCCTTCAACTGTTTGATTGTGTTTTTCCTGGAATTCTTTCAGGGATTTTTGTGTCTCCTCCCTATGGGCTTCTACTTGTTTATTTATGTTTTCCTGGAATTCTTTCAGGGATTTTTGTGTCTCCTCTCTATGGGCTTCTACTTGTTTATTTATATTTTCCTGGAATTCTTTCAGGCATTTTTGTGATTCCTCTCTGTAGGCTTCTACTTGTTCTCTAAGGGAGTTCTTCACGTCTTTCTTGAAGTCCTCCAGCATCATGGTCAAATATGATTTTGAATCTAGATCTTGCTTTTCTGGTGTGTTTGGATATTCCATGTTTGTTTTGATGGGAGAATTGGGCTCCGATGGTGCCAGGTAGTCTTGGTTTCTGTTGCTTGGGTTCCTGCGCTTGCCTCTCGCCATCAGATTATCTCTAGTGTTACTTTGTTCTGCTATTTCTGACAGTGGCTAAACTGTCCTATAAGCCTGTGTGTCAGGAGTGCTGTAGACCTGTTTTCCTGTTTTCTTTCTGCCAGTTATCGGGACAGAGTGTTCTGCTTTCGGGCGTGTAGTTTTTCCTCTCTACAGGTCTTCAGCTGTTCCTGTGGACCTGTGTCTTGAGTTCACCAGGCAAGTCACTTACAGCAGAAAAGTTGGTCTTACCTGTGGACCCGAGGCTCAAGTTCGCTTGCGGGGTGCTGCCCACGGGCTCTCCGCTGCGGCAGCAACCAGGAAGATCTGTGCCGCCCCTTCCGGGAGGTTCCGTGCACCAGGGTTCCAGATATCTTTTGGTGTTTTCCTCTGGGCTCAGTACTGTGTGCAGCGTGCAGTCTCTTCTGGTTTCCCAGGCGTGTCCGCCTCTCTGAAGGTTTAGCTCTCCCTCCCACGGGATTTGGGTGCAGAGAACTGTTTATCCGGTCGGTCCCTTCAGGTGCGGTGTCTCAGACGCGGTGGACCTGCTGCTCCTGGGCCCTCCTCTACGGGTACCCAGAAGCCGTTAACAGTTTCCTCCTGGGCCAGGGATGTGGGCAGGGGTGGGCAGCGTTGGTGGTCTCCTCCGCTCTGCTGCCTCAGGAGTGCCCGCCCGACCAGGCGGCGAGAACTCCCCTCCAGGGGGCCTGGGAGCAGAGAGCTGCTGAGGGCAGGGATCCGCCGGCCCCGGAGTCTGGCCAAACACCGGAAGTGTCCGGTCCCAGAGGAACTCCGCCTCTGTGAGACCTGAGTTTACCAGGCAAGTCGTTTGTAGCAGAAAAGTTGGTCTTACCTGTGGACCCGAGGCTCAAGTTTGCTTGCGGGGTGCTGCCCACGGGCTCTCCGCTGCGGCAGCAACCAGGAAGATCTGCCATATATATTTATATATAATAAATTTGACATCGAAGGTCCTTTTAAGCTCATTAATTTTTATTTTTCCCATCAGTTCTTTTGATTCCCTTGTGCACAATAATCACATCTGGGGCTAACAACAGGTTTTTTTTTTGTTTTTTTTTTTCTCCGATTAGGAGAGACACATTTTCTTCTATTACCATGTTCACATAGATGTTTTTATTTACTATTTGCCTAATATATCTTTTCCTAGACATTTTTCTTTTAACCTTCTATGTCCTTACATTTTCATTGCTGCAGATAAACAATATATTACTAGATTCTGTAGCTTATAATCTATTATTTTAAAGTGGCTAAATCCACCCTTGTAACTGCCGACCTGCTTAGATTCACTATCACCGTAATTTGGATATTTATGATTCCTTTCCTCTCCTTGACTCATTTTCTTATTTGTCTTCTGAATTTTAATTTTTATTTTTCTGCTTTTCTTTTAGTGATTGCTTTAACATTAGTAATAAGGAAACTTAAGTTTTATACAACTCAGTGTATAATGACCACATTTATCCTCCAGATCCTTGTGCAGTTCGGGAATGGCTTCCTGCTGTTCATCACTCTATGAGTCACCTGGAGGTGTGGCCTTGCTGGAGGTGTGGCCTTGCTGGAGGTGTGGCCTTATTGAGGGGGTGTGTCACTGGATGTGGACTTGTGGTTTCAAAAGCCCACACTATTCCCAGTTTGCTCTCTCTGCCACATAATTGTGTCTCAAGATGTGAACTTTCAACTACTGTCCCAGTGTTAAGCCTGTCTGCCTGCCTGCCAACCTGCCATGGTCATGGACTCAGCCTCTGAAACTGTAAGCTCCTAATAAACTCTTTCCTCTATCATTTGCCTTGGTCTTCCAAGTACTATCACTGGGGAAACAAACTACTCTTAAGGGGAAACAGCATCCCCAGCAGTAGATGGCCAACAAAAAAACAAACTCAATGGCATCCTTCAAAGTTCCCTGTCTCTTAATATTGTGTCAGGGTCCTTAAATTTTTTTTAATTCTCTCTCTCTCTCTCTCTCTCTCTCTCTCTCTCTCTCTCTCTCTCTCTCTCTCTCTCTCCAGACCCTTACATATATATTATGGCTCCAGTTCTGTGTTTTTAACGGATTTCTGAGTATGTGGACAAGTGGGTCTCTGCATTTATTTCTTGTGCTTTTCCTTGGGCACTTTTCCTTCTGTTTGTTTGTTTTGTTTTATTCCAATGTGTTTGCTTTTGTTTTATTATTTTTTTATTTTAGTATTATTATTACTTAGAAGTTTTTCTGCTTTCTGAGATACAGAAAGGGGTCAGAGGATCTGAACAGGACAGAAGATGAGGATAAACTAGGAGAATTAGGTGAAGATAAAACTGTAATCAGGAGGGTATTATATGAGAAAAATCTATTTTCAAGAAAAAAGAAAAATAAATAAATAATACACATGCCAAAATGATGCACTCAATTCGATGAAATAAATACCACGAGATATAAAAACAGAGTATATCTACAATGCAGTAACAGTAGATGCCATTGATACTATTCTGTTGCAAGTAAACATGGCATTTTGACCAAAAAAATTTTCAAGAGAAATATCAGAGTTCAGTGATATCACAAATCAAATGGACCTAATAGACCCCTCAGAACATTCCATCCAAGATCCGCAGAATACACACTCAGCTCAGCAGCCTATGGGGCTTTCTCTAGTACAGATCATACAATAGAACACAAAGTAGGTTTAAACTTATGTACGAACATTGACAAAATTTCACATTTTCTTTCCAACCACAATGGAATAAAACTAGATTTCATCAGCAAGATACATAATGTACACAAACTCACTGATATTTGACAGCCTAATATTGATGGATGACTAGGTCATTTAAAATATGAAGAAGCCTTAAAACTCCTATAATCATGCTGGGTGGTAGTGGAGGTGCACACCTTAGCACCCTCAAGAGGCAGAGGCAGAGACAGAGACAGGCAACTCTATGTGAGTGAGTTCAAAGCCAGCCTGGTCTACAGAGTGACAGCCAGAAGTGCACAAAGGCATCCTGTTTCAAGAATAAATTTTATAAACAGATGAAAATGAAAGCACAACATATTCAAACCTAGGATACAATGAAAACTGCCTTAAGAGGTAAGTTTATAGCTATGAATAACTATGTTAATAATTAGAGAGATCCCAAAGAAATAATCTTAGAATATACCTCAATGCCTTGGAAAATGTCCTAGCACTCAATAGGCAAAGGCAATCAGATCCTTGTGAGTTCAAAGTCAACTTGGTCTGCATAGGAAATTCCAACATAGCCAGGGCTACATAGCAAAACCCTGAGTCAAACAAAACTAAAACTCTGGATGAACAAGAACAAGTCAAACATAAAATTAGAAAAGAAAAAAGAATTAAAACATGGGAAGAAATTAATTAAATGTAAAAGGAAAATACAAATGATTAATAAAACAGGCTATTCTTAAAAACAAAAAAACAAGATTGACAAACCCTTAGATCCAAATTAATAAAACTAGAGATTAAAGGGAAGACATTATGACAGATATTAGCAAATTTCAGAAAGTCATACAACATATCTAAAATCCTATATTCCACTAGCATAGAATATCTAAAAGAAATGGATGAGATTCTAAATGCAGACAACCCACCAAAATTAAACCAAAGTTGCATAAATAATTCAAGTGGTCCTGTAATAAACTGTAATTTTGAAATAGTTACTACAGCAACAACAAAAAGTATCCCTCAACTTAAAATCTGTTTTGGCTCAAATTGGTTTCCTGCTGAATTCTAACAGATCTTTGGAGAATTAACACCACTGTTTGCTAAACTGTCCCAAAGAAGAGAAATGTAATGAATGCTTCCAAAGCCTTTTCAGTAAAACACTGTTACTCTGATAGCAATCCCAGATAAAAAGGAAACAGAAGTTCTATAACCTAATCTCCCTGGTGAATATAGACTTGAAATTTCCCAATAAATTACATCAAACAGAATTCAAGAACCCACTATGTAAAAACAATTAGTTACCATGATAAGGTTGGATTCAGTCAAGAGATACAGAGATAGTTCAATATACAACTAATAGATACAATACATCATATAAACAGACCAATGGACAGAAAACAAATGCTCATCTCAACCTATGAATTTCTTTTGAAAAAGTATAACAAATTTAATAATAAAAATCCTGAGGAGAGTAAGAGTAGAAGGAACATATCTCAACATAATGAAGACTTCTTATGTCTGATAAATCTATAAATCCTAAATGAGGAACAAGTCAAAACGTCTCCCCAAAGCAGAAATGAAATAAAGGTGCCACAGTTTTTACTCTTTGCTGTTGTTATTGTTGTTGTTGACACAGGGTCGTCCTGTGACACCAGGTTATCCTGGAACCCAGAGAGGTCTGCCTGCCTCTGCCTTTCAAGAACTGGGATTAAAGGCAAATGCCACTATGCCTGGCTCACATTTTTTTTTTGCTTTTACTTAATATAGTGCTTTAAGTCTTAGGTAACACTGTAGACAAGAGGATAAAAATAAGAAAAGAAATCTTTACGTGCAGATGATATGGTTTTATATGTGAGACTCTAAACATTCAATGAGAACTCTCTTAGGATGGATAGATAGATAGATAGATAGATAGATAGATAGATAGATAGATAGATAGATAGATAGATAGATAGATAGATGGATGGATGGATGGATGGATGGATGGATGGATGGATGGATGGATGGACGGACAGACAGACAGACAGACAGACAGACAGATAGATATAAAACTATTGCAATCACAATTACCTGTAAAAGAAAAAAGAATTCTGGAATCAACTTTATAATGGCAAAAGATCTGTGCAAAGAGAACTAAAATACTGAAGAATAAAGAGGACATAAGAAAACAGAAAACCCTTCCATGCTCATGGATTGGATGAGTTACTATTCTGTAAGTGGCCAGGTTATTGAAAGCAATCTACACATTCAGTACATCTCCATTAAAACTCACACAGATGGCCTTAGTTAAACCACCAGGGCAACCAAGCAAACAAAACAAAAGTCATATGTATCTGGAAAAGGGAAGCACTAATAAGAATAGAAGAGAGATGAGAACTAATCAAACAGAATGCATTATAGACATGTATGTATTTATGAATGAACAAGGTTGATTTAAAAATTCAATTTTATTCTACACATAAACAGAATAAAATGAAAATTCTTTTTTTTTTATTAACTTGAATATTTCTTATATACATTTCGAGTGTTATTCCCTTTCCCGGTTTCCGGGCAAACATCTCCCTCCCCCCTCCCCTTCCTTATGGGTATTCCCCTCCCAACACTCCCCCAAATGCCGCCCTCCCCCCAACAGTCTAGTTCACTGGGGGTTCAGTCTTAGCAGGACCCAGGGCTTCCCCTTCCACTGGTGCTCTTACTAGGATATTCATTGCTACCTATGAGGTCAGAGTCCAGGGGTCAGTCCATGTATAGTCTTTAGGTAGTGGCTTGGTCCCTGGAAGCTCTGGTTGCTTGGCATTGTTGTACATATGGGGTCTTTGAGCCCCAAATTGAAAATTCTTAAGGAAGCACTAAAGATCCTGAATAGCCAAGGTGATCCTTGTTAAAGGGTCTAATGCTGGAGCTTCACCACATCCAATTTCAAGTTATAGTACAGAACCTGGTTAGAGAAACAGCATAGTGCTCGCACAAAAACATGCCTTACAGGTTAATGGAAGGACGTAAATACAGATATGGACCTGTGCAGTTATAGCCACCTGATGTTTCACAGAGACAGGATATACTGGATGAACAAAAAAAAAAAAAACCATACTTTTCCAACAGTGGTGCTGAGAAAGCTGGATATTCCCATTTACAAGCTGAAACTAGATTTTTATCTCTTGCCCTACAGGAAAATTAATTCAAAGCTAAGCAAAGACCTTATTATAAGAAGCACAGTTCTGAAATAGTCTAAGGGAAATAAAATGGTAAGCTACAGGCATAGGCAAAGACAGAATTCAGAAAGGGTGAGGCTTGAGTCATTCAGGAAATAGTGCCAACAACTGGCAAAGGGACTTTACGAAAGTCAAAAAGTTTCTGCACAGCAAAGCAAGAGTTAACTGAATGGCAAGACAGAATGGGAGAAGATCCAGCAGCCATACATTACACAAAAAGATTAGCAACTACAATATATAACTAACTTAACTTAAAAAAAATCAAATTCGGTGAATAAACAGACTAATAAATAATAATAAAAAGAGGAACAATGAACATATGAGAAATTGCAACTCTACTGTTCATTAGAGAAATGCAAATTAAAACAAGAATGAGATTCTGCCTCACTCTAGATAGAATGAGAGTGATTATCAAAACAAATATCAAGAAATGCTGTTGAAGCATGGAAAAAGGAACCCTGATACAGTATTGGTGGATGGACATAGCCCACCCACTCTGGAAACCAACATGAAGGTTTCTCGGCACAACTAAAAACAGATCAACCAATTGAGCTAGCCCCAGCTACTGGCCTGCAGGATTCCACGATGACGTATCGAAGCTGTTTGCACAGCTATGTTTACTGCACACTATTCACAAACTGAAAGTGTGGAACCAGGAGAGGTCCACCATCGGAAGAATGGGTGGGGAAAAAAGGTCAATACATATAGAAATTTCTCAGCCATAAAGAATGAGGTTATGTTGTTTGGAAGAAAAATTAATACCACTCAGTGGAAATGACTTCATCCAGTCTCTCAAAGAAGAGTATCATATTTTCTCTTCTATGTGATCCCTAGATACTATACATATTCATAAACTAATGTACAAATATATGCCATGAAAGGCATAGGAAGACAAAGGAAATTAAAGGACTGTGGAGGGAGCAGAGAGGTCAAGTGGGGAATATGGTGACATATATGCTCAATGTGTAACATTTACTTTTATGACAACAGGCTTATAAGACTCAATATCACATATAGTGATTATATACAATAATTTTTTTTTAATTTAGGAGGAGCTCAAAGAAGGTAGCTAAGAAATAATACATGCACACACTAATAAAGAAAATGAAGTAAACTTCAGGGAAGCCATCAAAGCCAGTTAAAGAGAGTATAAACAATAAATCAATAAAAGAGATTGAAATGCTCGATTTACCTGAGAAAGAGGGGAAAGTGGAAGAGCAAACCAGAAAATAGAAACGCGCAGACAGTATGTTTTAGTGCAATGACCTTCAAAGTCCCTTTCTGTGTGGGTGAGCTAAGCTAGAGATTGGCAAATTAGGCAGCAAAGCAACATCTTCCTGAACGGTGCCTGCAAGCGCTTTAGGCTGTTCTCACCTCTGGAGCCCATTTGTGTCTAAGGTTTGTCCTGTAAAGATTCAAGAAGGCAAGAGAAACAGACGATATTTCTTATGATTTCCATAGATCTAAATCCAATTCTGTAAGTAATAAGATGACAGAATTCCCCTGAGGGGATCTTGTCAAAACCTAAAAATAGTCAAGAAAACTTTGACTCCTATATTTCCCCTCGTCCATCATTAGCAAGCAGCTTGAACGGATATTACTGGGTTTTTATTTCACTTCCTTTCAGCAGAATTTATGTCAAGGTTTAAAGGGTTTGTAGAGGTTTATGATTCTAAAAAATTCTTTACACAAACTCCTAAACCCTGAGGTATAGTCTACGAAAGGCTTACAGAGGAAAAATTAACAGAGCCTCAGAATTTCTCTATGAAAGAGAATGGTTGTGCCACAGGAAACTCAAGAAATAGCCATATACAAAACACAGTATCAGAATACTATGCCTTTTAATTGAAGAAGATGGGGTTCTGTATTTCTTTGTCAGGAAAGAAAGATTTGAATCAAGGATGGCAGGACAATTAATAAGCATCAACTACAGTTACCTCTGACCTTAAAAATAAGTGTATGTGGGTTGGAGATTTAGCTCAGCGGTAGAGCGCTTGCCTAGCAAGAGCAAGGCCCTGGGTTCGGTCCCCAGCTCCGAAAAAAAAAAAAAAAATAAGTGTCTGTGTGAGTAGAGAGATGAAGGCCCAGGCTTTGGTGATTCTGGAAGCTCCAGTAAGGTTCTAAATTGTGTGCAGGAAAAACATTATTACTGATATGTATCATGAACCATTACATCACAAGAGTTTATTTAAGAGAAGAAATCCCTTTCGGGTAATGATGTCCAAAGCCCTCACAAGCCGCTGTTCTCCGCACTCTTCATTTTTTTCTTTTTTCTTATGATTGAACATTTGTTGTAGCTGACAGGCATATGCTTCACAGAGATATTCTCTTCCAAGTTTATTAGATATTTTGACAATACTCATCCCTCCCTCTCATCTTTATCTTAATGATTGAGTTACTTGTCCATTTAGCCTATTAACCTGTGAGATATGTTTGAGAAAAAGCTGCATTTCTTGTATTCTCCCCATATATCCCTGGCCTTGTTAAATGTTCAAGAACACATATGGGATGAGAGAAAGATGTCACTAATTTTCTACCCTCTTTTTTATACACAAAGCAATAATTAACAATAATTAAATCAGAGAAATTATCAAAGCTAATAATTAAACCTACTTCAGATAGCTATAACAAAATACCTGGACAAATTTACAAAGAGAGAGAAGTTTTAGTTAGTTCATGGTTCTTGAGTTTCTAGCTGAGATCAGATAGCCCATTGTTTTGTGTCTCTTATGCAAAAACCATATCATGATTGGAAACAAATGACAGAGCAAACTGGTTGTATTGTAAGCCAAGAAGAAGAGAGAGGCTAACACCAGGGACCCACAATTCCTTGGGAGAGTGCATCGTGAATGACCATAGGAATACCTTCCATAAGGACTGACCTCACTAAAGCCCATAGTGTTTTCTAATAGTACCACGTTTGGGACCAAGCCTTTAACATATTGACCTGTAATATACATTCCTCATTTAAATGATAGCACCCACCTAAACAAACTAACAGGTATGAAATATTCTCTGCTTTAACTGACCCTCAAAATCCAGTCAGTTATATCCCAAATCTTTTTAACAATAAAAATAAATGAGTAAAACTTTTAAATTACTCAGCGAGAATACTTTGGAATATAATTAGCTATTAAACGAGTAAAGATAGAGTCCATCCCTCTATATTATCCATATTTCTGTTGTAATTATGCTCTATAACAAATAATCCAAAGAACTTGGTGGCTGATCAGTACTTCTTTTGTTTCTCTGTCACATCTGTAGAATAGCTGGAGTTGGCCTAATCTCATCTTGAACTAACAACATTTGGCTTGTGGCTGCCAATCAGGTTAAAGTTTCCATCTGGTCATTAACCAGTAGTTACACCAGACAGGTGTAGCACTCTTCATGGAGACAGGCTCTCTTCATGGAGAAAAACAGAAATTATATGAGGCCAAGCTATAGGAGGCCAAGCTAAATGATGCAGACACTTATACCCTTTGTTCCTATCACTTGGCTCTGGGTTCTTTATCAAAACAAGTCACATGGCCAAGTCTTACAACAACAGAGAGGAGAAATATACTCTTGATCCTCTGGAAGAAATTCTCCAATTTCCCATGGCATAGACACTGGGTGTCATCGTTTCTCTCCTGTTGTTGTGATTAAAATTATTCTGACAAAAGAAAATTAAGATGGAAGGGCTGTGTTTTAGCTCACAGTTCAAGGACACTATGGCAGGGGATCATTGTGGGGAAGTCAATACAGTTGAGGCAGTTCATTACATTACATCCACACTGAAAAGTAGAAAGTAATAAATATGTATGCGCTATTCAGTTCCCTTTCCCCACGTATACAGTCCAGGATGCCAGCCAGGGAATGATGTCACCCACAATGGGTGGGTCTTCCCACATGAATTAATGTAATCAAGAGAGTCTCCCAGAGGACTGCCCAGAGGCCCATCTCCCAGATTCTTCTAGACTCTATCAAGATGACAACTCACAGTAACCATCACACCCCACTCCTCGTTTACTTGACACTCAAACACATCGCTATGAAGCCATAGCCTTCCGCATTCTATCCCTAAATCGTGTGTTTATCTTACAGTGAAAAATATACCCCACCTGTTAAAAAAAATCCATGTAGTCTTTAACAATCCCAGGGGAAAGTCTCTAAAAGTCAAAAGTTCTAGCAGAGAGCTATAAAATCAAACTCAAGCTCATACGTCCAACATAGAGGGGCAGAAAGTATGATCACCATTAAAAGGGGGAAAACTTAGGCACATCTAGAAACAATCATGGCAAAGCAACAAAAATCCAGCAACGTGGACAACAAATACTGTCACCCCTTATCTAGGGCTTAAAATGTAATTATCACGGCTCCAAAATACGTAGGTAGGCCCTCATCTCTGTTGCCTGTAGCACACAGATTCTGTCCAGGCCTGAATCCACTCCATGTCTAAAGCCATCCTGGGCATCAGTTCTCTGGTCCTGTCCTCTGCAGCATTCTGAGATCCCTATTGTGACTTAGGCTTCACCCTCACAGCTTCACTCAACAGACTCTCGGCCTCTCTCCAGGGACTTGGATCCATCACCCATTGGCTGCCTCAGCGGCTCTCCGGGACTCCTCAGTCTTACATCTTCCAAAACCAGTACTATGTGAAGAATGCGGCCAAGCTTACTGACAGCTGAGGGAGGAGGCTAGCCCTCCCTCAGGACAGCTGCTTTGGGTTTTGCTTGCCTGTCCTAGAAAACACTTCCTTAGGCAGTTGCTTTGGACAACCTTAAGCTTTCTACATTAGATTAATTTAGATCATCACAAGCTGGAGTTTCTAAGGAGCAGGGGTTTTTTTCTCTCCATCTTTATTAAATTGGGTATTTCTTATTTACATTCCAATTGTTATTACCTTTCCAGGTTTCCAGGTAAACATCCCCCAACCCCCCCCTCCTCTTCTATATGGGTGTTCCCCTCCCCATCTCCTCCCATTACTGCCCTCTCTGCTACAATCCCGTTCACCAGGAGTTCAGTCTTGGCAGGACCAAGGGCTTCCCCTTCAACTGGTGCTCTTACTAGGCTATTCATTGCTACCTATGCAGTTGGAGCCCAGGATCAAACCATGTATAGTCTTTGGGTAGTGGCTTAGTCCCTGGAAACTCTGGTTGGTTGGCATTATTGTTCATATGGGGTCTCAAGCCCCTTCAAGCTCTTTCAGTCTTTTCTCTGATTCCTTCAACAGGGGTCCTGGTCTCAGTTCGGTGGTTTGCTGCTGGCGTTCGCCTATGTATTTGCAATATTCTGGCTGTCTCTCAGGAGAGATATACATCCAATTCCTGTCAGCCTGCACTTCTTTGTTTCATCCATCTTATCTAGTTTGGTGGCTGTATACATATGGGCCACATGTGTGGCAGGCCCTGAATGGGCATTCCTTCAGCCTCTGTTCTAAACTTTGCCTCCCTATTCCCTCCCAAGGGTATTTTTGTTCCCCTTTTAAAGAAGGAGTAAAGCATTCTCATTTTGGTCATCCTTGAGTTTCACATGTTCTGTGCATCTAGGGTAAATCGAGCATTTGGGCTAATATCCACTTATCAATGAGTGCATACCATGTATGTTTTTCTGTGATTGGGTTACCTCACTCAGGATGATATTTTCCAGTTCCAACCATTTGCCTATGAATTTCATAAAGTCATTATTTTTGATAGCAGAGTAGTATTCCGTTGTGTAGATGTACCACATTTTCTGTATCCATTCCTCTGTTGAAGGGCATCTGGGTTCTTTCCAGCTTCTGGCTATTATAAATAAGGCTGCTATGACCATGGTGGAGCATGTGTTTTTGTTATATGTTGGGGCATCTTTTGGGTATATGCTCAGGTAGTTCAATGTCCAATATTTCTGAGGAACCTCCAGACTGATTTCCAGAATGGTTGTACCAGTCTGCAATCCCACCAACAATGGAGGAGTGTTCCTCTTTCTCCACATCCTCACCAGCGTCTGCTATCACCGGAGTTTTTTATTTTAGCCATTCTGACTGATGTAAGGTGGAATGTTAGGGTTGTTTTGATTTGCATTTCCCTTATGACTAAAGATGTTGAACATTTCTTTAGGTGCTTCTCAGCCATACGGCATTCCTCAGCTGTGAATTCTTTGTTTAGCTCTGAACCCCATTTTTAATAGGGTTATTTATCTCCCTGCAGTCTAACTTCATGAGTTCTTTGTATAATTTGGATCAATTGTAGGCTTGGTAAAGATCTTTTCCCAATCTGTTGGTTGCCATTTTGTCCGAAAAACAGTGTCCTTTGCCTTACAGAAGCTTTGCAGTTTTATGAGATCCCATTTGTCAATTCTTGATCTTAGAGCATAAGCCAT
Source organism: Rattus rattus (assembly GCF_011064425.1). Lineage (NCBI taxonomy): Eukaryota > Metazoa > Chordata > Mammalia > Rodentia > Muridae > Rattus > Rattus rattus. The sequence continues at coordinate 112,942,672 of NC_046158.1, read as the reverse complement.
TGGTGTTTTGTTCAGGAAATTTTCTCCAGTGCCCATGTGTTCGAGACTCTTCCCCACTTTTTCTTCTATTAGTTCAAGTGTATCTGATTTGATGTGGAGGTCCTTGATCCACTTGGACATAAGCTTTGTACAGGGTGATAAGCATGGATCGATCTGCTTTCTTCTACATGCTGACCTCCAGTTGAATCAGCACTGATTGGCTGAAAATGCTATCTTTTTTCCATTGGATGGTTTTGGCTCCTTTGTCAAAAATCAAGTGACCATAGGTGTGTGGGTTCATTTCTGGGTCTTCAATTCTATTCCATTGATCTATCTGCCTGTCTCTGTACCAATACCATACAGTTTTATCACTATTGCTCTGTAATACTGCTTGAGTTCAGGGATAGTGATTCCCCAGAAGTCCTTTTTTATTGTTGAGGATAGTTTTTAGCTATCCTGGGTTTTTTTGTTATTCAGATGAATTTGCAAATTGTTCTGTCTAACTCTCTGAAGAATTGGATTGGTATTTTGATGGGGATTGCATTGAATCTGTAGATTGCTTTTGGTAAAATGGCCATTTTTAACTATATTAATCCTGCCAATCCATGAGCATGGGAGATCTTTCCATCTTCTGAGATCTTCAATTTCTTTCTTCAGAGACTTGAAGTTCTTATCATACAGATCTTTCACCTGCTTGGTTAAAGTCACACCGAGGTATTTTATATTATTTGGGACTATTATGAAGGGTGTCATTTCCCTAATTTCTTTCTCAGCTTGTTTCTCTTTTGTGTAGAGGAAGGCTACTGATTTATTTGAGTTAATTTTATACCCAGCCACTTTGCTGAAGTTGTTTATCAGCTTTAGTAGTTCTCTGGTGGACCTTTTGGGATCACTTAAATATACTATCATATCATCAGGGTTTTATCCTCAGAGCATCTTCACTGTTATCTCAACCCGGCACAGCTTTCCCTTCAGTGATGCTGATCTCTGAACAATTACAACTGTTTTTTTCAGCCCCAGACTGATGTTCTACACACACACACACACACACACACACACACACACACACACACACACACTTGAAATTCTTCTGCCAAATAAGTTGGCCTATTATTTTTAAAGTCAGCCTCACTCAAGTTCCCTGTACATGGGCAGATTCCTGGCTAAAATATCACATGAATGGTCCTTAGCCCAGTTCCTCAGTATTGGTGTTCCTCTCTGCAACCTTAGGAGCCAGACCTCTAACTGTTCACATTTCTCTCAGCACTCTTGACTTCCAAGTTTCCAACAGGAAGATCTACTAATTTCTATTTTCAGCATGCTATGACTTCTGTAAGCAGTCCCAAACTCTTCCACAATCCAGCCACATAACAGTTCCTTGGGCCTAGGAACTATATATTCATGTTTATTTTATACAGAAACAGCCCCAAACTGAGTATCAATTTCTCTTTTGTTGCTGTGATAAAATATCCTGACAAAAGCAACTTAAAGGGTAATTCGCTTTATTGAATCTCACATTTCAAGGTCCATTGTGTCTGGGAAGTTAAGACAGCATGCGCTTGAAGCAGCTGATCACATCATATCTGCAGTCAGAAGAAAGCAATGAATACATACACTCTATTCCTTTCCCTTTCACTGTGTGTACAGTCCAGGATCTCAGCCAGGGAATGGTGCCACCTACAGTGGGTGGCTCTTGCCACATCAATTACTGTAATCAAAGTGATTCCCCACAAGCATGCCCAGAGGCCCATCTCCCAGATTATTCTAGATTCTATCAAGTTGACAAATAACATTAATTGTCAAGCTAAGCAGGTAAGTTTATTACAGAAGCAACACAAACTGGGAACAACTATTTAATGCCATGCTCAGAAATTCCATGTCTGAATGGAGAAAAAAGAAATTATTGAATCTGTGTAGCATATTTGCAAACATGTAATTTAGAACAAATCATCCATGCAAACCACATTTGATAAGTCAAGATGGACTCCATTCTCCCTCTCTATGATAAATACAAATCACGTATGCCCCCAAAGAGTTTGTTTCTCTTACCAAGAATACTCTCTGGGGTCTGGAGAAATGGCTCAGTAGATGAGCGTGTTTGCTGTTCTTCCAACGAACCTGACTTCCATTCCCAGCACCCATATTGAGCTGCTCACAACTGCCTGTAACTACAGCTCCAGAACATCTAACTCCCTCAAGTGTTCTCCACTAGTACCCATGTGCACATCACATCTGCCCTCTCCACTAGTACCCACGTGCACATCACATCTGCCCTCTCCACTAGTACCCACATGCACATCACATCTGCCCTCTCCACTAGTACCCACGTGCACATCACATCTGCCCTCTCCACTAGTACCCACGTGCACATCACATCTGCCCTCTCCACTAGTACCCACGTGCACATCACATCTGCCCTCTTCACTAGTACCCACATGCACATCACATCTGCCCTCTTCACTAGTACCCACATGCACATCACATCTGCCCTCTTCACTAGTACCCACATGCACATCACATATGCCCATACAGACATACAAATGAAAAACATGTTAAAAACAAAAAATAAAGAACTCTGCTAGAAACATGGGTACCTTTTTGCTTCTCAGCTAATTCCAATCACAGTAAAGAAGAGTGAGTGTTCTTTACATGGAGACTGTCCCCACTTCCCACTAGCCAAACATGAGACAAAATGCCATTTTAATTTTATTTTAAAGTTAACAGTTTTTAAGTTTTGATAATTTTATACTTATATGCAATGTATTATGGTTTACCTCCACTCATTACTTTCTCTTGTCCTCTTCCCTTCTCTTCTGACACACTTCTCAGCTAGTTCCTTAGTCTCTTTCCTACTTTCATGCTGTGTGTGTGTGTGTGTGTGTATGTGTGTGTAATGATCACAGCGGCTGTGTATTTATAACTACAATGGCTGTGTCATATCCAGAAGATAGCATTTCTACAGTATCCCTCCCCATCCTCCAGTTCTTCCAGTGTTTCTACTGCGTCTTTCATGTGGTTTTAGAGTGTAGGCGATACATATGTTTACAGAAGTTTGACCAGTTGTGAGTCTGCACTGATCATCGACCACTGTAAGAAGCTTCTGTGATGAAAGCAGAGAGCTTTTTCACTGGTCTACAGATCTAGACACAGTTAGAAGACAGTATATTTGCATTTAGCCAAGCATCAATAGTAGATCCCACTAGAGCATATGACCTCCCTAGCTCTGGCCACCTTTACAGTACTCAGCATTATTCCTTCCAAAGGAATAGCCTTGAATTCAATCAGGAAGTAGTTGGTTATTACTCCAACATTCATACCACGTGGGACTGTCTTGGCTGACAAGTTGACTGACATATAAGACCAGAAGATGGATTAGAGTGCTGTTGGCTTTTCTCCTTTAAAAGCCTGAAAACACCTGCTTGGAGTATAAAAGTTAACCAGCAGTGAGGAAGCTTCAGTTCCATTCTATCTCGGTTTCTGCGTCCGATTACCATAGCCTATGATGTCTTCAAACTAGTCTTGCTACCATCTAGCACAGGCGGGAAAGCAAGAACAATGGCAATAGCTTGAATTGTCCAGGGGGCCAGTGCATAGTCCCTGGTCAACACTTCACACAGAAGCATCATTCCTCTAACCCTGGGATCTCATTTATAAAGCCATGACTGCTGGGAACAGCATTATCATTATCTGTCCATGTAGGAGGGCTCCCTTTAAGATCCTTCTTAAAAAACAAGACGAAAAACCAACAACATAAAAACAACATTTTTAAGTTAATGTATAAAGTGGCACATTCCTATATGGCTTTTCTAACACTTACTTTCAGGCGACCCATCCATCATGCCTCACCTTCCCCCATCCCCTGACACTTGCAGCTCTATTGAAACCTTTCTACCAGAACTGCCACTACACACATTCCTCTACCCTTACCCCTCCACCTCATGGCTCTTCCACCCTGGCTTCTACAGACACGCTCTCCAACCAATCAGAGCAATCTAAAACTTGCAATATAAGGCCCACGTGAAAGAGAACATGGCATTTGTCTTTCTTATTCTTATAAGCTTATTTCGCTCAGTATTCTGTTTCCTAGTTCTATTTACTTTCATGAAATTTTCATAATTTGATTTTTTTTACAGCTGAATAAAATGCCTTTTGCAAATGGATCAGGTTTTCATCATCTATTACTTAGTTAGTTGTGGGTCACTCTCAATATGCAGGTGAGGGCAAGTGAAATATAAGACTAGAGTCTGTGATTGGGCAATGAAAAAGGAAGGCAGGTGGGGTTAAGAGTTTCAGAGAAAGAAGACAGAGGACAGACAGAAGGATAAAGAAGATAGAGGAAGAAGTTAAGACAGATCCACATGACTTAAAATAGCCACAGGTAGCTATGAATATCATAGAAGAGTCTGCACAACAGACTCCCTGGCTCCTAATCTCCCTTACTGCCCATCACTGACTCTCTATCTCATAGGATACCTACATGTTCCCAATATTTAAAATATCATCTATTATGATCTCATTTTGAACGGAACATAAAGTCAAGTTTCACAAAACCATTCTATTCAAAAATCTCTGTCAAAAAAGTAAGACATGACTCATACACTAGTAGACAGCCTTAAAAGAGTCCTTCGAAGCCCTCTATGGCCACTGACATCTGTCAGTGCACTCTCTGCCCATATTACACAGCAGTTATTTACTAGATAAAAGGAATTTATCCACCGTTGGTAGCTTCATTTTTCTCCTATTCCAAGTACTAAAATATAGCCGAGTAGCAGGATTAAGCACAAATCATGAACACAGGTGTCTCTTCATTTACAGGATAAATTATAGGCCTATTATCCACAAGAAAGTTGCATTTCATCACCATATGGATTCTGAAGGATAAAGGATCCATTCAGCTCTACACACTAAGCTCACAGGCCAGTGCTTATAACATAGAGGACATACAAGATATTTTGACTGAAGTTGCTGGCACTGTAAGGATAGCTTCTTGGGATTTTTTTAAGAATCTGATTATTTTTGTTTTATAAATATTGGCAACATGTTTGACAGCACATCAGAAGACAAATAAAAGCAAACAAAACAGAGTAAAGCTTTAAAGGCAGACATGGGACCCAAACAGGCTAGTGAATACATATATGGGTCCATCAATCCCAAGAGTATCATTACATCATGACATGATATAAAAGCTAAAATTCATAATGATTCTCTTGACTCAGGAAGAAAAGAATAAATTGCATGTGCTTGGCTTCAAACAATGGAATAATAAAGCATTTGTTTTAGAATGATTCCTCTATAAATAATGCGAAAAACTTTTGGAAAGATGTTTATGCTTGAGCATAGTAAACTGTCAACTGCTTGTGACATTCAACTATTGTAAAGGATGCTTTCTTTGGATGTAAAAATCTTCCCACATAATGAAATCTCAGTTACCCAGCATCATGATGAGAAGATTGATTTCATAAACATTTTCTTCTTGTTAATAAATTTCAAGCAAGGGTTGGGGATTTAGGTCAGTGGTAGAGCGCTTGCCTAGCAAGCGCAAGGCCCGGGTTCGGTCCCCAGCTCCGAAAAAAAGAAAAAAAAATTTCAAGCAAGCCATAATGCTATGCTTTGTGGAATCTGAGCTATAGTTTGCTCCCTATATCTTCCTCAGAGACATAGCTATATCTTAAGTCTTGCTCAAACAGAGAAGGCTTTTCCTTCTACAAAAATATGTGGCTTCTGTCTGATTAGTTTCTTTATCAACCTGACAAAAGCTAATGTCATCTAGGAAAAGGAATCACAATTGAGAAACTATCTCGATGAGACTGACTGTAGGCAAGTCTGTGGGGGTATTTTCTTGATTAATGATTGATGTGAGAAAGCCCAGCCCACTGGGGTTGGTGTCACCCTTGGACAGGTGGTCCTGGGTGCTATAGGAAAGCTGCCTGAGCTGGAGCTGGAGAGATGGCTCAGCTGTTAAGAGCACTGATTGCTCTTTCAGAGGACCCAGGTCCAATTCCCAGCATCCACATGGCAGCTTAACAACTGTCTGTAACTCTAGTTCCAGGGGATTCAACAGCTTCACACAGACAACTGTGCAAGCAAGACACCAGTGCACATAAAATAAAAATAAATTTTAAACATATATGCTAAATGTATATAGAAATGTATTTATATATAACTTACATATTTATTTTAGATATATTAACATATATATATATATATGAGAAACACATTGCATATTAATATTGAACAAGCCATGGAGAGCAAGCCAGTAAGCTGCATTCCTCCACGGCCTCCGCATCAGTTCCTGCCTCCAGTTTCCTGCCCTGTCTTCCTTCATTATGGATTATATACTCCAAAATGAAATAAGCCCCTCTCCCAAGTTGCTTTTAATCATGACGTTCATCATAGCACTAGAAAACAAACCAGAGCCAACTCTCTTACCACCATGGAGTTCTTTTGGGTTTGCTTACCCATCTTAGCTTTCCTTTTGATTTCACAGTCTCCATAGACATCATCACTGAAATCCTATTCACACTGTTCCCTGTTCCCTACTGATTGCTTTAAGAGAACCAACGCAGTAACACATCCTGTAAGATATTGTTGGTCGGGTGCTAGGCTCATGACATCGATGGCAATTTTCATTACCACCATTACATAGTGAAGACACAGAAGTTGGGAAACTGTAACAAAACCAACACAGGGCCCAATGAAAAGTCACTATGAGACTGAATGGCTCCAAAAGCACCAAGATTCTTCACCTCAACCCTACTTCCAACCACCGGAAGCCCCAACTCCCAGAACTAACCAGGAAAGCTCTGGTGAGAACTGCCAGATGAAAAGCAGATGCTACGTCAAGAAGCAGATGAGGACAAAAGAGAGGGCAGAGGCAACCAAGGATCCCTGAGTCAATGTGCTTTACTGACAAGGATGAGTGCTATAGATCTGGGGCAAAGCCTTTCTAAGGTCCTGGTGGGAATGTTGACAGTGTGCAGAGAGCACTGACCACAGCTTCCTCCTCCAGGATGTTTACAGCTTGAAACTGCTCCCCTACAGAGGCCTCCTACAGAGGCGAGCTTACCCGGTCTCCTGTGCTGTGTAGATAAAGGCACCCAGGCTCCTGGTTTCTGTGTGGTAGGTACCTTCCTTCAGAGCCAGCACAGCACACTGGATTCCAGCATTTCTGTATGTGTGTCTGTGTGTCTGTGTGTCTGTTCTTTCTTCATCCTAGCATTCCAGCTTGGTTTCTAAGACCCAGCCATGCTGTTGCAAGATCTTCGAGTATATAAGATGTGAAAAAGATTTTTGTCACAAACCTCCGCACCTTTGGACACAGCTTTCTTAGAAAGATCATTTAACTTGTTATGTCATAATTCTGTGGTACCCCAATGCTTCTCTAGAAGTATCTCAGCTTTGATAAAATTTTCATCCACTTGCCAAATCTTCCCTGAACCAAACTACAACAAACACAGGTACTTGGCTTCAAGTATCCATTATTCATAAAATTACAATAAACCCATGTATTTGAAAAAAATAACCCAAGGACAAATAATTTATAGGATGTTCATGGAGAGAAAACTCCAAACCATCAAAAGAAATGAGGAGCTTTCAAACTCAGCAAAGCTCTGTGACGTCATAAAACAGAGATTGTTTGCCCCTTCATAGTTATCAAATTAACCAACACTGAGAGTCTGAAAGCATCAATTATTAGTGCAAATAATGGAAAATGAGAATGCTGAGCTGCTTATACGGGTGTAAATTAATTCAATTACTTAGGAGAGATGTTCTACTGTAATGCCCAAAATTAACCTGCTCCAGAACCAGGTAATTCCCTGGAATGCTGGGGATTGCAGTTCTTGGGAAATAACAAAGCCTCATGGGAAAGTAGAGTGCCCTACAGGTTTGTCCTTATAAGGCGCCGCAACATGAAGCTTGAGGCCATTCTCAGATGAGAAATTTATAAGAATGGTCCTGACTAAAGCCCATCTCTTGGTCAGTATTTTATATTTAATAAAGTGTGCTTTAAATTTGGTCCAAAATGGTGGACCTTAAAGCATCCTAACCTGTCTTCACAAATAAATGTCTGAAGAACATCAGTTACAAAATTATCATAACAAAAAATATTTTTAATAAAAGCCAAGTGATTATAAGTAAATGGGTTTGGTGACTACGTAATTTATGGACAGAATTCTACATGCACAGTGAAGATAGGAGACTAGATATCCATGGGCTAACATGGATGAATGTCAAAATTCTCATGATGAATAAGAAATTCAATAACTCTTAAGTACAAAAGATACTATATTATTTTATACCTTTCTAGCAGCCTGGAGCATTTGTTGATTCATCATTGAAAACTAATTCATAAATGTTATGCATACTTCATAATTAGAATTATGATGCATAAAGAGAAGGTTACAAAAAAAAAAAACCATAGCACATTAAAATGGTTTCGGTGAGAAAAGTAACCAGAGGGCTGTTCTTATATGTTTCCCAATTTTATACTAAAATATTGTATGAAATGTATTGATTTTTAGGTAGGAAATTTTCTTATGTTAAAAGCATTCTTTAAAGATAATAAATGCCCCCATGTTCCTTTAAGGCTACATATTAGTTCTGTATGACTTTAAATGTAGCATTGTAAATATTGAATTCAGTGCTTATATAACATCAATGAGTCATTGTTGATCTACATAGTCAAGTCACTGCTTCTCAAATAGGTTTTGTTCTATTTAAAAATCTGCTACTCAATTTTGGTGGTAACGAATTCTTTTCTCAAGTAATTACCTTTAAGCCAGCCTCTGGGTTTGTTAGTAATGCTTCATGCTAAGGTGGATCCAAACTGGAAAATCCCTCAGGCAGTGCATGGACAGCTAAACAAATAGATTTTATAAATAAGGTTATATGCCTCTGCTTTTTTTAAAGGTCAGCGGGACTTTGATATATGTTTACAAGGTCAGAATTAGAAGAGAGTTTAGGAATTAGCTCACCCTGTGATCTTACAAAGGCGACACTGACATGCAAAGAGCTTAAGCAGTTAATGCCACCCAGCCAGGGAACAGAGCCACCTCCACATCCCAGGTGTTTGGTGTGTACACTATTGAATGAGCCACCTGACTTTTGGGAGGAACTTCAAACATCTCAGAGTTATGGACTGTAATGTTCCTTCAACATCACACGGTTCCAGGGTTATGCTTTAAGCATGAAATGTTCTCAAGCAGGCTCATATGTTGAATGCTTGGTCCCTAAGTGGGAGTGTAGTTTACAGGGTTGTGGCAACCTTGAGAGTTGGGGCTGGAGTAGAGGCAGAAGGTTCCAAGGAGTACACTTTGAAAGTTACCCTGCTACCCTACCCCTTCCTCACTATGCTTTCTATCCACCACCAAGGGAAGATGGTCCTCCACACAATCTTCACCAGGATGGTCTGCTCAAAGACAAAGGGTCACAAGATCACAGACTAAACTCCCTGAACCCAACCAAAATTTAAACTTTCTCCCTTTCAAATGTTTAATGTCAGGTTTTCTTACACAGGAATGAAAAGCTGAACAAGACAGTCATATGGTCTGTGTCCACTTTTCCCTCAGGGTAGCCAGACCCCTTGCAACCAGGGCTGGACTGGAAGGAGATAAGCAAAGCTAGGTGCAGGTGGGTGCAGGCAGATTTTGTTTGGTGCTGCATGCACAGGCAAAGAACAGAGAGAGAGAGAGAGAGAGAGAGAGAGAGAGAGAGAGAGAGAGAGAGAGAGAGAAGGGGAGGGAGGAGAAAGGGGAGGGAGAGAGAAAGGAGGGGAGGGAGAGAGAGAGGAAGGGAAACAGCTTCAGAGAACTAGTTCAGTTCAATGGGGAGTAGGGGAGAAAAAGATATTGTCTCTGGGGAGGTGGTCAGTTTCTGAGGCAAGTTTTGTGTGGCTGTGTACAATTGGCCCAGACAGGGGTGTGGGAAGATGCTTTGTCTGCATATTCAGGGGCTATGGGTTGGGGGATGGGACCTAATACAGTCAAACCAGTCAGGGTAATAAATTCTTACTAGGGTTGATAGTTGGGCAGCCAGCTTCATGGCACCAGGTTGGTAAGGGAGAAGTAACCAACTTCTGCAGTTCTCATCTGAAGTATCTGGGGTTGAAGCTCTCCTCGAACCATCCGCAGTAACCCTGAGCCACACAGCCAGGGTTCAGAATCCTTTCAAATTCCCAGACTAGTGAGCCTCCTTCATGCTGCATCCTTCTTTTTCCTCCATTCCTTTTCCCAATGCACCACAAATACTTCAGGATGGCCTGCTATTATTTAAGTGCAAAGAGGGCCTCTGTGACCTGTGTGGCCTCTTTCCCCATTCATCTCAGAGCTATAGCCTGAACTCTGGGATCAAAATGTCAACAGCTATCCACATGTGACTATTCAAACTTTAATCAATTAAAATGAAATCAAGTTTAAGCTTTCACCCTTCATTGTGCTAACTACACTTCAGGTAACCAGTAGGCACACTGCAAGTGGAGTACATTCCCATCATCACTGTGGGAAGTGCTGACCTCCACAGAGAATACGGGGCATTAAGCACTTTCAGAGCAAGGGATTTAATATGATAGGCACGGCTGGGAAACATCAGAGAATGAAAACGTCATTGGAGATGACAATGGGAAAATTTCATGGAATAAAGGCAGATGTTTATCCTCTCAGCTCCATTGCTATCAGGGCTTCTGCATCTCTCACCGACCTTCTCAGTTTACTCTGCCACTCCTCCTCATTCTCTTAGTTGGTGGGAGCATAAGGCTTCATATCTCAATACACAATTAAATTAAAATACCACCTCCTCAATCCTGCCCAGTCTATTCCTCAGATCCTCCTCTCTCAGTGAGTAAATCTTCAGCTTAATTCTTGCTTGTACAAAACAAAATACCTCCAACAAAAGTGTTAGAGAGAGATTTCTGTCCAGGGCATGACCTCCAGGTCCCTGACACTGAAGGACAAGGTCAAGCTTAAGGAGGTGGACGTTCCTTATGTTCTCATAGGGGGAGCGAGGGTGCTTTGAGATCCTGGAACAATACAGGGACCTCTTGTCTAGCTACACAGGCAACTGACTAATTATGAGATCTATTTACTCTATGGCTTTTTAAAAAAATATTCTAATCATCCCCTAAACATCCTCAGAGCCAAGAGTTAACTCAAACACAGGTGCAGAAGAGCTAACACAAAGGAGGAGAAATAATATACAAGATCAAGTGAGAAATCAGACCCTCTACAGTTTGCTTATGTAATAGCTGTTGTCATGTTCACAATGGACACACCGGAGACAAACATGTGACTCCAGAAAACCCTGTATGGTCAGATTGGGTTTGCTGAAGCAAGCGAGTAGGAAAAAGTGCATCCAGAGTGTATTTTTAAGGCCAAAAGTCTGCATTTGTCTTAAGGAGTGCAGATAAGGATTGTCAAGAACTGGGGACACATTTACTTATGAAAACAGATAATGGCTGTTTAAACTAGCAAAGCAATTATTCGTGGATAAAATCATCTACGTAGTCAGTGATATGGTCCTACCCCAAAGCAATTTCATTTATGCTATTAAACTGTACAACATTTCTTTCTTCACTTTTAGAAAGAACAAATCATCTTAGCTTAATTCTTGATTCTTTCTGACAGATGACAAACTCAATGACTTTTAGGATAAAATTCATGTTGCTCGGGGTAACTATAACATAGACATTCTTCCTTGGCCATGTCGTCTATGGAAATCCATTATGTAGTTCCTGGTTTTGGCCAGTGAGGGGCACCACACATCAGACTTCTGGGTCAAAGGATCAGACCAAAGCAATGTACTGGAGGAAAGGCTTGGCTTATAATCTCAGAGGATGGTTGCTTGGTCACATGTTGTTGTGTGTAGCATCATAGAAGCATGTTGTGGAGGGCAGCTATGCATATCTTAGCAGTGAACAAGATTAGGGTGGCTAAGGATAATATTTCCACAAGGACCTGCCCCCTGATATCTGCTGTCTCCATCTAGATGCTACTTCCCAGAGTTTTCAGAACATGCCAAATTAGCGTCACCAGCTGGGGACCAAGTGTTCATGATATGAACCTCTGGAGGACATTTCTGTCTGGTTCAAACCATAAAAACTGATTCTCCCACATCTTGTCTCATACCTCCATTTTATTTCTGAAGCTACTTTGTGGGAACTCACATACCACTGTCACATATCCGTTGACCCTCACTCCACTGCAAAAAAAGGGATCTCTTATAAGACATGCTATTATATGCTGAAACCCAGCCAGACAATCCAGGATAATCTCAAACAAAGTTCATAATTATTGCTATAAAAATTTCTTTGTCAACATAAGAGAACATCTGATGTCCCTGAGATTAGAATGCAGATATCTCTGAAGACTTATTATTCCTCCTACTATATCCTTACCCAGGGATCGTCCCCGCCCCACAATCAATGACTGGCCAGGAATTATCTAAATGACCCAGGCCTTTGTCCCTCAAGTAGAATAAATTCTCTGGGTTTCCCTGGAGGATTAAGTTTCAGCTCAGTGAAGTCATGAACTGTTTGATTCAAGTCATTTCTATGTTTCTCTCCCTTTCTTTTTGTGGATTTGTGAATTATAGACAATGGCTGTAGAGCAGTATTTCTCCACTGGGGACATTTGGAAATAAATGGAGATATGTTTTATTGTCTCTGTCTGGGGTGGAGTGAGTGAGGCTGACATTCAATGGGTAAAAACCAAGGAGACAAAATGCCCTACAAAACAGAAAATAACACAAGAAAGGATTGTCCAGTCACAAAGAACAATAAGGGCTCTCTGCTTTAAATTTGAAAATTATTATTAGATGTTCTAATCTTCAGAATTATTATTTTACTCTTCAGAGTTTTTAGTGCCACTTTCATTCTTAAAAAATTAATTTTGCTCAACAATTGGGAAAGGAGCTATTACAGTCACACATAAATTTCACTTTTTTCTTTTATTTTTCTTTTATTTTTGACAACCTCAATTTACTGTGATCATATTCATCTTCTACTAACCTCTCTTATTCATCTTCCACTGCTGAACCCCCTCTTCTTCTCAACTAGTCCTTATCCTACTCTCCTGTCATGTGTGCATGTGTGTGTGCACGCATGCTGTGTACTTTGTGTGTGTGTATGAGTGTGTGTATGTGTGTGTGTATGTGTGTATATGAGTGTGTTTATGTGTGTGTATGAGTGTGTGTGTTTGTGTGTATATGTGTGTGAGTGTGTGTATGTGTGTGAGTGTGTGTCTGTGTGTGTGAGTGTGTGTGTATGAGTGTATGTGTGTGAGTATGTGTGTGTGTGTGTATGGCTGTGATATGTGTGTTCATGACTGCAAAAGCCATGCCATGTCTAGAAGATAGCATTTTGTATGACAAGAATGTGTTGTATCTTACTGAGTCATTGGCCAAAGAGGTTCAATTGACTTCTCCTCAAACAGGCTATTACCAAGGCTCTGGATTACTCTCTGTAGCCTGATTACCATCAGGCCCTGCTGTTAAAGACACCATTTATTTATGTTATTGAACATAGAGAAATTGAGCTGGTATGCAAGCTTCACTCCTACTTATTAGCATTCATGGTGCTGGAATGGGTATTTTCCATGCTACTGGAAAAGGAAAATAGTCATCAATATTACCCAGCTACAAACCTTATGACTGATGACAGTGACCTGTCTGCAAGACATACTGGTGTAATGATAGCATAAATGTCATAGGAGCAATCAACAATTTTTTTCACTTTATTTTATTATTTTTATTAGTTGTTTTATTTGTTTTCATTTCAAGTGTTGTCCTCCTTCCCAGTCTCCCCTCCACAAACCCTCCATCCCATCCCCTCTTCCTTTTTCCTCTAAGAGGGTGCTTCCCCACCCACCTACTCCCACCTCACCCCTCTAGGAACCTGAGACTAAGCAGGTCATGGACCCTAGGCTTACTACTGCTGTCCTGCTAGAGGACCACAGTGATAAAATTATTCCAAATAGCATATGGTTATAGCCATAGAGAAGAGCATCATTCAACCTATGACAGGGAAGCTTATTCTTGCAGTAGATGACAATTTACAAAAAGTTCCACAACTGAACACTGGGCAGAAATTGACAGACGTTGGAGCACTAAGTTATAAATGGGATGTCTTCATCAAATCCTTCCCCTCAAGGTTCATGGATCTAAGTAGAAGAAGTAAAAAGATTTCAAGAGCTGGAGATGATAGATGACTCCAAGGAAGCAGCATTATCCAGATTCATATGAACTCACAGAGACTGTGACAATGTTCACAAGATCTGCACAGGTTGAAGCCAGACAAAATCCTACCACTGAGAAGGGGAAGTAGACACAAAGTCCCATCCCTAACCATAGAGCTATTTTGCAACTGAGACCCACTGGGAAAGAGAAAATCAGTATTCTCCAATGGAGTGTCCACTGTACATATCAACCAAACTCCAGGGCAGGCCTCATGCCAAGGTGAAGTTGAACAACACAAAATAAACTCCATGTTTGTTTCTTGTATGCTTTTCATTTTATTTTTTTGTTATTTTCATCTTATTGTTGCCTTTGTTATTGTTTCTGCTTTGTTTTTCACTTAATTTCTTTAATTTTGAAAGCTGTTTGTGTGAGAAAGGAAAAGGAGGCAAGAGAGAGAGAGAGAGAGAGAGAGAGAGAGAGAGAAGTAAAGTTGGTAGAAAGGTGGAGAAGATCTAGGAAGAGTTGGAAAATGATAAGATCAAAATATATTGTATGAAAATTATACATGAAATATATATGGGAAAAGACATACAACCTTTCACGACACTCCTTTACACAATCTTGGGTTCTCACAATCTTTTATCCTCCCATCCATGATGTTCTGGGTGCCTTGGAGCAGGTAATATGAATGTCCCATTTAGGACTGATGTCATTATTAATAAGCATTTTGATTTTTTTATTATTCTTCCATTTTTAATCTTGCCTTTTAGACACAGGAAGAAAACATCCATTACAAAGAATCCCAAACCTAAGTACAACATAAAAATTAATGCTGTACGGTAAATACAGGTCAGCTCACCAGCAAAACCAGGCTCCTCTTGTCCAGTAAACCTGTGCAGAGGGGGAAGTTGTAGAAAATTCTTTCTGGTTTTCACTGAAAAACTTGCTTCTACAACACCAAGGAATTAAAGCAGAGACAATGACGAGTTAGCACTATGCACTCCGTTACCCAATCCTCATTAGTTCTGCTCTTTCTGCAGTCAGTTCTCCCCCGTTGCTATATTTCTTTGGCTTCTTTGCCTACTTTTGCCATCATCTTCCTCAATTGCATCATTATTCTATCCTATTGCTTCTGTCTTTCCTTCCTGCTCCATCTCTTCCTTTTTATCTCACTATCTGGACTGAAGAGCTCTAGCTTCTTGAATGGTGACTTAGCTGCCTTGCCCCAGCTCCTCTACAAGTGTGGGCTTGAGCTCCCTGGGCCTCTTACTGTCCCACAAAGCCTGAAGTTGCTCTTCTGTTCTGATTGGCTGCACAAAAAATAATTATAAAGTAATTCCTCTCCTATGGCAAATCAGGTACTTTGTTTTCTTCCTCCCTGATTAATAGTCTTGCTTGTTAATAGTTAATAGTTAATGATCTTGTTTAATAGCTTGATATTGTAAAAAGCAAACACAACTGTTTCATAATTATTTTTTATATTTTTTAAAACCATCTCTTAGAATTATATAAATCTTCCCAAGAAACACTTAATATATTCAATATAAAACTACTCCAGAATATGTCTATCATGGTGAAAAAATTTCAAAACAAATTTCAAAATCACGAGGTAAAGATATATAAAATCTGTTTTGTGCTACTTTATTTTTACAAAAAGTTATGTGTGTATTTCTATTGTTTATGTTTCATTTTTAATGTAAGAAATGCAAGCAAACACTTAAATATTATCCTAAGAACGCTGACTTCTGTGAATGATTTGAGAACTTTCTAGTGTCAAAGTACACAAGCTTGCAATCATTTCTCAGGTAAGATCATGTTCTTTGTTTTACCGTTATAATACAATTGCCAAAGTAGCAACAATACCAATTTACTACATCACTTCCGAACACATATGAGTGACACTTCTTGGAAATGAGACCCTTCTTGATATACAAACATTGTGCCTTTAGTCAGCCTCTAAACAAAAACAAAAGCAAAAGCAAACAAATAAAATATCAAACCCATGAACTCTAAGGTACTTCCAGAAAATATCAGAGTATCCGAAGCACTGATGGGATTTAACATCCCATAAGTGAACTCTCTCAAAGCCAAAGATTCACATTCTTTGCTGATACCCAGCATTGTAGCTGGGGAGCAAGGAGGAAAGGGGAGAAAAAAATGTTGCTTAAAACTTATTTTTATTATTATTTCTTTAAAGTTACAGGATTAAGTTCCAAAAATCCAACCAAGAGGCAAGGAGAAGCATTAGGAATATGGATACTGGATGGACCACTTCATTTCCCAAAGGTCCTGATTCCGACCCCCATCAGCTGTAAGGTAATGCTATTGATGTACTGGTCCTTGGGGCATACAGTCTTCGTAAGAATCATCTGAGCAAAACTTCCAGCAAGCATTCTATTATTTTATCTTTTCTAAACCCTTGAGACAGCTTATCTTGGTGGTCAACTTGACAAACCTTGGAAGAAGGGACCTCAGTTGTGGACTTGCTGCTGTCGTATTAGCCTATAGGCATGTCTGTGGAGTCTTTGGATCAATAAATTGGTAAGGGGGCGTCTTGGTCCACTATGGGAGGTTCTACCCCTGGGCAAGTGGTTCTGGCTTACAGAAGAAAGATAGTCGAATAAACTAAAGGAGGAAGCCAATAAGCAACATTCTTCCATGGGTTCTGCTTCATGCTCCTGCCTTCATTTCATATCTTGGCTTCCATCAATGCTGAATTGAACAGTGAAATAAACCTTTTAGTCATAGTCTTTATCATAATGACAAAAAATCAATTAGGACACCGCTAACAGATACATCCAACTAAGAAACAAAGAAAACATAGAGTTTTCAATTCTACGATTTTAAGTTCACCTCATACACAATCCAATGTTAAGTAACATATATAAAACCAAGCGCTCAGAAAACATGGTTCCCTTCTTTAAATATAGGACATTCTGAACCAATGCAAGATACAACATGTTTTGTTAAGAAAGCCAAAGTTAGTTTATTCTCTTTACTAGTTTCTATCTCACCCTTTCAATGTAATAAAAACATCTCAGTACTAGAAACACTGGATCACTGAAGTTAGTTTACACAATTAGTTCCAGGAATGCAGAATACAAACACTGGACACTGGTTGACAACAACTTCATCATCCAGTTAAGACTCTGCATCCCTCCTCTCTAAGCATCCCACATACTTGGAAAAGGGCAGCCTACCTTTCACAGGTATACTAGGTTTTTCATGAGCTTCTCAACATACATAAAAATAGATTAGTTTCATCACAATCATCCTAATTCTGTTCTGCTCTCAACATAACATCTGGAGAATATGTGCATTCACGAAACTGAAAAGTTTGCATCCAGACATCAAATGACCTCACTTCCCCGGATGGGTGTGCAGACCACCAGCTACTACATGGACCACTGAAATGGTGATGGTGCTGAGTCAGAATAGAAAGTCTCGTAATATTAGACATTTCTCCTCCCTCTACTATATTGAATCTTCCTGGAGGCAAGTGATCCATTCCAAAATGTTTCACTGCCGGATAAAGTTTCCATATAGAAATCCTTGTTTAATTCAGTTTAAAATCTCTTTGTTTGGGTTTTTCATTTTGAAACAGTTTCATGAAACACCCTGGGGTCACCTGGACATTTCTCTGTTCCCAGGTTGGCCTCAGACTCACAATTCTCCTGCCTCAGCCTTGTGAGTGCTAATATTCCAGCTCCGAATATTCCAAAAACCTGCCTGGAAGTGGTGATGAAAATGTAGTCCATTCCAAAGCAACTACATCTCAAAGATCCATCATTTCCAAAGCCTGCCATTCTTCCGACTGTACAAGCTTCCATTTCTCTTTAACGTTAAACAAATACAGCACAGGTGCATCTTGACTGTTGTCTACTGGAATCGTAAGCTCACGGTCACATACACAACCAATAAGTCTGGTGGGTAGGTTAATACATAGAGTAAAAGATTATCACTTAACATTTCTCAGCATTTCAGGCGGGAACAATCCATGAGTATGACTAGGACAATCACAACACAAGGAGAGAGACTGAAGGGCTAAGATGAGATTTGTCTAGCACTTTGATGCTTTATTTACATGGATACTGTGAACTTACCCAATAATCACTCCTAACATGAAGTCTTAACCCTGATCAATATATTTTAAATACCATGCTCAGGAGGCTGAGAGACAAAGTCACGTTCAGGAGCTCCTCATAACCATGGCATAAGCAATGCAGCCACCCAATGGA
Organism: Rattus rattus; assembly: GCF_011064425.1. Classification (NCBI taxonomy): domain Eukaryota; kingdom Metazoa; phylum Chordata; class Mammalia; order Rodentia; family Muridae; genus Rattus; species Rattus rattus. Next base: position 112,924,289 of record NC_046158.1, on the reverse strand, counting down.
GTTTGCAAACCAGGGTGTCAGAATCTCGCACACCTCAATATCACCCTGCAGCCACTTGGCCATGAAGTTGGCCATTTCTACAAGATGACATCTTTTTGGATTTCCGATAGCTGTTTCTGAATCTCCAAAATCCCATACTTCTCAGAATTCCATTACTACGTAAGAGCCTAGGCGTATAACTTGGTTGGCTGTAGTAGCTGCAGGCAGCTCCTGCACCTGAAAACTAGGCAGAAAAACTCGCATTGTCTCAGGCCTTCCCTTGTTTCCCTCCTATGCATGCATTTCTGTGGGATAGCTACAAGACCTCTGCAAGGTGGGGTCTTCTTATAAATCTGGGCTTGTTTTCTTGTGGGAAATCATGGCCTCAGAAATATCACCCCCAAACTGAATGCTTCCTCACCACGAGTCACCAAGTGTTCCTATCCTTGGGAAAGACGGATTGTGGGAAGGACTTCTGGAACACTGGAAAAGCAAAGAAAAAGGCAACATCAGCCTCAGATAGTAGAAGACTGGGGGACAGGACAACCCTTGGCTTCCCTTCATTTGTTTTGCTTTAATTTGTGTACTTGGTTCTTATGGCCATTGGCCATTTTTTAAAAAGCTCTTTTTGATACTTGGCCATTATTGAAGATGGCCTTTGTGTCCTGCTTCCAGTTATGCCCCAGGAATGGGCATTTAACACCAACCAACGATTTCTCTCAAAGCCAGCTCCTGGGCTGGTTCTCTGATGCTCCAGTCAGGTGAGTCATGCCTTTGCACTCAGGAAGGATAAGAACCGAAGGGTAAGCCATGGGTCACCCAACCATGCTTCACACCTGTTGCCATGGTTTACAAGCTCAACTCTTAAAGGGCCTGTTGCAATCTTTAAAGACTCCAGATGCTTCAGTTTATGAGTGGAGACGAGTTTCCTAATAAAATATAATTAGGAAAAAAAAACTCTCAGGAGAAGGACTTACAAAGAAAGATTGCTCAAGTCCAATGTTCCTAATCTCTTCAGGTCATGTAACATTTGAAATTTTATGGTAAGCACTGGAAAGTCTTTTGCCTTCAAACTACACTTCAGATACTGCACAGAACTTTTTTATTCTCATCCTTGAACCTGCTCAAGTCCACAGTCTCCATTGAAAACCTCTGATATCATACAGGAGACAGGTGGGAATGGCTAGGTAATTTGGAGTGCAGCACGCGGCCTAAGACGCAGGTGTTCCACTTCATCGGCTACTACCGCCTCACTAATCCCGGATGAAGGAAATGGTAAACAGCAATGGTTCTTTTGGAGTAAGTTCGACTTTTGTCAAACACAAAGCAGAAAACTGTAGAGGAAGGAAAAGGCCTTCACTATTGATAAAAGAAGACTTTTCAATTCAAGGCTCAAACCTTTTCATTTTTCTTTCCTGGGCCAGCTCAAACATGAAATTCTGAAATTCTGAGAATAGCAATGTGTCCTTATTATATTCTTCTGTGGGTTATCCAGAATGCTGGAACCAGTATTTCTTCTAATGTCAATATTTTAGGCAGATAAGAGGAACTAATTGTGTTTACTTTGTCTTTTCAGGTAGTTAAATCACCATGCATCCTGTGAATATTTAAGCATCATGTATTTGCAATTTCCAACAAAGTCTTGGAAATGCTTGCTCCCAGGATTGTTGAAAATATGTGTAACTAATGTTCTACGATATAAGAGCAAACCTGGGGTTTGCAACCATGCAGTGCTTATATGAGGTTTATTCGATGCCTGGCCTTAGGCACTGACCCTCTTTCCTGGATCTTGAATAAATCAGATGTGTTCACGGAGTCTGATAAGGACATCACATAGTCTATGTGTGAGGTAGTTTCACCTTATCCTATGTGGATGACTCTGGACAAATCTGTTAACTTCTCTGAACCTTGTTATTCTCTTGGGTGAGTTAGAAACAGGCAAAATGGCCAACAATGTTGCTAAATATGAGAGGAGATAAGGGTGGTGCCTGGGACACAGTAAGGTTAGTTCAGGTTAGCTCATGATGTACTAACGGCTCAGAGAGAAGGAACAGAATGATAGGACAACCAACACTGAAAGCTGACATTGTAAAACAAGTTGCTGGGGCTCCCACTAGAAATAAAGAACAGGGAACAGAGAGGGTGGCTCTATTGGTAAAATGCTTGTTGCTTAGGCATGAAGGCCTGGGTTTGATCCCTTGAGCCCACATAAAAACAATGGCCACAATAGCACACACTTGTAATCCCAGTGTAGGGGAAGCAGAGACTGAAGGCTCTCGGGAGCTTGTGGCCAGCTAGCTGGTCTAGCTAAAGCTGCAAGCTCTGGGTTCATTGAGAACATCTGCCTCAACAAATCATGTGGAAGCAGTTGAGTAATTCGCATTGGTCTCTGTCCTCCCAAAGTATACACACACTGACACCTACATACACAACACAGCCAAGCCCACACAGAAATAAACACCCACCATACACGCACATACGCACGCATGCACGCACCACACGGGTGTTGGGGAGTAAGAGAACAAGTAAGCAGTTCTATAACCTAACCTAAGTTCTTTAACAGACCGCATGGAAAAGTTTCTGCCAGAGTTTAATTATATGCAGTATCAAACATCCTTCTTAGGATTCCATTGTAATATGCAGCAGGGCTGTAACCAAGCAACAGGCCCTACTATGCAGCATACGCCACAGCATCTGATTCCTACCTGGCTGTAAACTAATAACTATTAATCAACTTCTCCTCCTCCTCCTCCACCCTACACTGGTTTCCGCTGAACCCTGACAACTACCATGTGACTGTGTCAACTTCTATGTGACAGACTTCATATTCCACACACATGAAGGATCATGTGGTTCTTGTCTTCTCTTGCTTGGCTTATTCCATGTAACATGCTGACTCCAATTTCACCTGTTGTCACAAATGGTATGATGTAATTCTTTTTAAAGTATTAAATATTAATATTTTATTAGTAGCTTAATAGTATTCCATTGTGTGAGTGTGTGATATATGTGTGTGTATATGTGTGTGTGTGTATCATACTTTTTTGTGTGTATCATACTTTTAATACATTAATCTGTTGACAAACCGTTGCATTTTTCCATTCAATGGAGATTGTGGACCTGGTAAAATAAACATAGGCATGTAAATGTCTCTTCAGCATACTACTTTCACTTCCTTTGGATGTATACCCAGGAGTCAGGTTGGAGGTCATGTGCTATGTTTGATAATTTGAGGAAATACCAAACTGCTTCTGATCTGCCTTCCCAGCGATTATGTACATATTCCCTTTGCTCCACACTCGTGCAAGCCCTTCTTTACTTTGGTGGTGGTTGTGGTTGTTGTTGATGTTTGTTCATGTGTTTTGTTTTGTTTGATTTTTATTTTGTTGTTGTTGTTGTTGTCGTCGTTGTTGTTATTGCTGTTATGATTGTCATTCTTGCTAGAGTGAGATGGTGTCTCCATTAGGTTTGGGTCAGTGTGGCCCCGGAGATCGGTACTGCTGAGCATGCTCCGTGAACATCTGGCCATTCCAGAGGACCTCTTGAGGAAGCATCTATTAAACTCTAGTGCCCGTTTTTAAAATTAGGTCGTTTCTGTTTATGATTGTAATTTTTACTTCCCTTAGTTCCTTAACAGAGTTTCCATCTACAAACATTCTCCCTAGTGTGTATGTGTGTATGCTGTATCTTCTTCACTCTACTGACCATTTCCTTTGCTGTGCAGAAGCTTCTAGTCTAATGTCAACCCTTCACCCATGGTGGTGTTTGTTTTCTGTGCTTTTAGGGCTCTTATCCCAAATGTCCTTGCCTGTTGCAAAATGCTGAATGCATTTTCCCACCTTCTCCTAGTAGCTTCATAGATTCCGGGCTTTGTCAGGACTTTAACCCATTTCAGTTGAGTTTTGTAACTGATAAGGATTTTCTATACAATTTCATGCCTCTTCATGGGCCAAGCCAAGGCTAGAAAGACTTTACCTGAGGCTCAACAGTATCGTTGGTGTCAGTCTTCTGATCAGAGCTTGGGTTGGTTTTTATAACATGACACAGCTTCGGGACATTCCTTTTCCACCTATAATTTGAAAACACATCAATCCTGTAGCGTCACCTCCCGTGTACCCTTTGTTTATATTTGTGCCATTGGAAATCAGAGGTGGGTGAACTGAAATGTTTGTGCCCTGGTGGCCCCAGGGACGGCTGGAGACCAGCTCTACTGTGGACTGCTTGGTGGTGCTCTGAAGGAATTCCAGATGGGAGGCAAACAGTCCAGCTCTCTGCAGATTAGATCCCCAAATCCACTCCAGAAATAAACAGATGGCATCTTGCCTCCTACCTTGAGGTTGAGGCCCACATCGCTTCAAGCAAACTGTTTACAGATGCAATTCTTTCCCTGACAAGAGCCCCAGCCTGTTCCCTGACCAAGCTGTTTGAGTTCATGTACAGGGCAAGGCCCTGGAGGGGAAGCTTCACCGAGTCCCTGTGACCACAGCGATGAAACTATTTTCCCTGGCCTGCCACCCTGAAGTCCCCACCCTGTCTACTGCCCTGCCACCTCCCAGTTGCTTCCAGAGCTGGAGGAAATCACACACAGAACATCAAGCAACAGGGAGAACTTCCGTTGGCAACCCTGGTAACCAGGTCTCCTCGCTTGTCATCAGCCTGTCTTCTTGCCTCATAAAATGTGGTGATACTCTCACTCTAGAGAAAAGAAGTTTCTGGTTAAACTGTAAAACTTTAGACCTTTGTTTCAATTCTGCAGACCCCACCGTCCTCTTTAAAGGCCCTTTCTCCACTCCCTACCTCTTGAGGGAGTAGCTATCTATCTGCCCAGAGCTATCCCTTCATTCTCAGGAAATAGTCAACATTCCAGCAGCTTTAATATGCAGAATCATTTACCTGTAGCCATCTATTTAGGCTTATCTCCAAGGATAAGCTGGATGGAGGGAACTTAAATGGTCATTCTTCTCTACTTTTGATGGTCTCATCCGTGTATGCAATGTCTCTGGCTATATTCATATCTGTCACCCTTGACACTACATCCCTTTACTTTTGGACCCCTTTTCTCTTCCTTCCTAGTCCACCAATAACTGTCATATCTGGATGGCATGTTTTGGAACACACTTCCACACACCCCAGCTTTTAAATTCTTTTCACCTTCTCTTCTACAGTGTTCCCTAGGCCTTTGGGGAAGAGGTGTTGACACAGATGTTCTGCTTGAGGCCTCGAGCTCCTCAGTCTCTTATTCTCCTTACCCTGAAACATAAATCTCTTTTCATTGTCATCCTCTGCCCAAAGGATTTTCTCTGCTCAGACCGAAAGCAGCACCACTCTACGGGCATCAACATAAATATTCAGAGGGCAGTTGGACAATGTGTATGTTTAGGGAAACAGTGACCGCGTCTTCTCACTGGTAATTATTTTTCATTGTGTATCATACCAGCAACATTTCTCATGTTTCTTCAACAAGCTCGAATTCGTTCAAAATCCTATTTTTAAAGCAGTATTTGTCACTTCACGGCACATTCATCCCCGCTCCCTGCCCTTTGCATTTCACACTTGTCCTCACTGCTTTTCTCAAAGATGTCAGGAAAATTGCCAGTGAGCCAGTTCAGTCAATACCCCAGATGGACTGACTGACATTTTCTCTTCTCTCCTGCATGGTAATAGCTTTCCCAGCTCTCCTGCTTGTGCCCACTCCTCAGCCTCTTTCTGCTGTGGTCCCTGAACAGATGTTCCCTCAATGTCACTTTCTGCCAAGCACTCAAGCAAGGGTAAGGAACTTAGAGGAAACAGAACGTTGCTTTGGCCTCTGCCTCTATTGTGATGTTGGCACATTCCCTCTACCTCTGACATCTTCAGATCTTTCCCCTGGACCCTCCATTTACTGCACTGTTTTCTTTCTCTTCCTTTATCTTCATGCTGATGGCTTACAAAGCTTCACTTTCCTCCGCTGTAGCTCTTCCCACATACCCCAAACCCCATGTGTTCTGAAGGAAATCCAGTTATGATCACCTCCTGCTGTCCTTTGTCATCCCCCATAAGTGAGTGCTACGTAAATGCTGCACCTCATGCCCCTTAGAGTCACCTATTAATCTTCCGCCTCTGATGGATTCCTACAAAAGAGGAGAGCTAGAGAAAAGACTACAAAGAACTTAACTAAAAGGAAAAACCCAAGAAAGCTGGAGTGAGATCAGGGAGCATGAGACAGGTAACAAGAATGACCCCATAAAAAGAGGGTACCACATGCTCTTTATGAGCTCCTGTTATGAGACGCAGGGCTGCAATTCCACCCAATATTTTCTGAGGAGCCACAAGACATAAGCCTCCAAATTTTCCCATGGAATAAGCAGCTAGGGCCTCTTCACAGATTGTCATCTCCTGGTTATTTAGGGCTTTGAGTATGGAATCCTGCATGACCAGTGTTCATAGGAGCCATATGTCACAGCTATTATGGGAATTGTAGGTGAAGCAAAGAATTGTAAAATATTTTCACATGCATGCTAACCTTTTGCTCCCACATTGAGATTCTTCAGTGGCTAATTACTCAGCCCTTAAATGCTGCTTGAATTTGTCTCTTTGCTAGGCATGAGGGCACTTGCTTGTAATCCTGGTACTGTAGAGAAAACTATCAATTAGGAGGCCAGACTGGGCTACATAGCATGTTCAAGACCCACCTAGAATACACAAGAACCTGTCCTAAATAGAAGAAAATAATGATAATAAATTAATGAGCTAATCACTTTTGACTGCTTTTTTATAAGCCTTTTTTTTTATTATATACAAGTACAACTGTAGCTGTCTTCAGACACACCAGGGGAGGGCATCAGATCTCATTACAGATGGTTGTAAGCCACCATGTAATTGGTGGGATTTGAACTCAGGACCTCTGAGAGAGCAGTCAGTGCTCTTACCCACTGAGCCATCTCTCCACCTTGCCTCCTCAGCTAGGCCAACAAACTCACAGTCTTCCTGTTGTGGCCTCCATAGCACTAGGATTACAGGTGTGTTGAACTAGGATTACAGGTGTGTAGCTCTAAGATTACAGGTGTGTAGCACTAGGATTACAGGTGTGTCTCTCTAGGATTACTGGTGTGTAGCACTAGGATTACAGGTGTGTAACGCTACTCTGCCTCCTACCACTTCTTAATTCACGCACTGTTCTGAAAAGCTGCAGCAACTACCTGAAGGCTGTAAAGTGCACCAGTCTATGGAAGACCCTGTTCGGATGGACTTGGGGTTTAGATGAGAAGCTGCCCATGATTGCTTACACGCCTAGTGCCTGTGCAAACAGAATCTAATGCCCTTACATGTTCTCAACATTTTCCAGCATTCCTTCATTGTTTTCTGGTCACGTGTCATTTCCTCTGCTCAGACATTGTGCTCTTTTGTCACTGTGAAGTCCTATTTCTCATTCATGGACACTCAATGAGACTGTTATCTCACCTCTGTCCAGGAACTCCTCTGTCCAGCATCTTCTGGTTCTCAGTGACTATCCTTAGGGTCTATATGTCTCCATGTCTAGAGGGAATTTCAAGAAATTTCAACCTCTTCTGCCTTTTCAACCTGTCTTAGTGGTTCCATTGCTGTGAAGAAACACCATGATCAAGGAACTCATACAAGAAAGCATTTCCATGGAGTTCATTGTCATCACGGCAAAGAACAGCACGCATGAATGGGGCTACTGACGTAGCTGAGAGCTCCATCCTGATTCACAAGCAGAGATAGAACCTGGGCCTGGTGAGGGCTTTTGAAATTTCATAGCCCATCCCCAGTGATCTTCCTCCAACAAGACCATACCTCCCAATCCTTCTAATCCTTCTTAAATAGTGTCACCCCCTGGTGACTAAATATTCAAATACAAGAACCTATATTTCATGTCTTTTCATATTCAATTCCTAATTTGGGTGTTATATTAGTCAAGACTATGGAGAAACAGAGTTGATACGATGATTATCGTATCACTGTGGAGAAGAGATTGTTAGATTGGCTTACACAATATGGGTTCAGTAGCCTATCAGTGGATTCCTACATCATAGAGAGGCTGAGAACCCAGTACCTCAGTCCACAGTGATGGGTGTCTCAGCAGCCCAATCTGTCACTAAAGACCTGGAGGAGTCTGGTCCTGATTGGAAGGCCAAAGAAGCAGGATTCTAACATCAACAAAGACTTGTTACAGCAGTAGCATAGACAGAGTAAACTGGCACACCAGCAAGGAGCAAAGGCTAGCTTTCCTCAGGTCTCTTGACCAGGGAGACCAGGGCTGCTGCTTGAACATGCTGCCTAAACTCAAGGAAGGTCTTCCTCCTCCTTGATTAGAAAGCAGGTCTCTTAGTTGATCCCAGATCCAATTAAGTTGACAGTATTTTAACTCTCACAGTTGGATGCCCAGATAATCACATTCCGAAGCAGCATATGGTTTGTAACAGGGATGCTGTTGAATAAGCAAGGAAGACTGCAGTATGTTAGTGTCATGTCTGTGGGCTTTGATCTCAGGAGGCTGCATTTCCAGCTCAAGTCTGTTACTCAGCTAAAACAGGGAAAAGACTTGCAGCAAGTCAGGTAGATCTCCGCACCTCAGCCATTTTAATGACAAGTAGAATTATTAACAATAGCAATACCAGCCACTTAAGATTTACAAAAATTATAGGTGAGATAACATCTCTGAAGTTGTCCAGCTCATTCTGAAATGCTCTTCTATTTACTCTTTCCCCTGTCTTTTACATCTCCTCCCACTCCCAGTAGGCTGATCTGGCTGGCTTGCAGGGTCTCTGTGGTTTAACCTCCTGAGAGATAAGATGGTTATAACTTTTCTGATTGTGTACCTCTCTTCCTTTAAGTAAAACTCCCACATCTCTCCCAACTTTCCTTTAGACCTTTGCCCATGCCTTTTTCTAGGTAGGTCCTCTCCTCTACTTCTACCTTATCCTCCCAATAGCCAACATCAGCACACAACAGTGCTATCAAGGTCCCTTTACTACCTGAAGTAATTGGTACTTAACAAGTGGCTGTTTGTAGTCAAATGGCACTCTGTTTCACAGTAGGTTATTGCTGGATAAAGACTGTCCTTGAAGACAGTACTCACTTTGCAGTGGAGCTCTGTAGATAGAATCTAGTGCCCTGAATACTAGTCTAATATAAAAAGAGGTTGCTTCAATACAACTATTCTCTCCTTAACACTCAAAAACCTCCATTGAAAGAAGGTAATATGCATTTGAAAAGAAAAAAAAAACAAAAGAACCTTAACTATCTAACCCCAAACAGACAAGCTGTAACACAAAATGATGAGGGGCAACATGGGGGGAAAAAAACCAACACATTAAGTAGCAGACCATTAGACCATTTCAGGATTGTCTTTCATTTTTTTGGAGGGTCCTTCCAGACTTGGGAAAACTCTCCCAATTAGGTTCTAGCTAAATAGGACTTGTCATAGAAACATAGCCCTATATTACATGCTAGGCTCTGGAGCCTATTTGAGGCTATACCCTCTGTGTTAGTGAGGAGGTTTCTAGCAGAAGGCCACGCTGACAGAAGTGTCCCAGGAGGGTGTGGTTGTGAAATGAGGAGCAAAAGGACACACTGGAACCTCCAAGGTCAATTAAGAATTTTCAACAACAGATTGGAACCAAACCCATTCACTTTGAAAAAGCTCTAACCCTTGGTATTTGGGTATCTGGCTGGATATTTCCATCATGAAACAAGACTTTTACCTGGCATAGGAAGTGCATCAGATAAAGGAGGACCAGGCAGATGATCATCATAGCACCAGCTAATAGAATGAACTTGATAATAACCACTGTCACGTAATGAAAAGTATGCTAGATACCAGGTACCGCACAGATGACTCCAAGGCACATGCGCAGCCTAGATCCTTCACGAAACACCTCCAGTGCTCCATTTTAGCCACACCTGTACAAGGAACGTACCTCTGGGGACTGCAGTTCCAACCCAGTGAACTTGGCGCAAGGCAAATGCAACTCCAACCTAACTTCATTTCCAGTGACCGCCTGCTGCCCACCAAGTTAGCTTCACTTGGCTGTCTTCTCCATGATAGGCAGGAGAGAAAGAAGGAAAACTGCGATGAAGTGCAATGAGAAGAGAGAAGGGGGGAATCTCAGTGGACACCACAGAGTCAGCAACAAGAAGAAAGAAATAACCCTTGACTCCAACAACCTGAAGAAGGAACAGGATAAACACAGGTAATAATTAATCGTCCAGGTTTGAAGCAAGAGTCAGTGCACAGGACATCTTAACTAAGACATTGTTGTGATGCTACCGGACTGCCGCCTCTGATTTTTGGTGACTTGTTGTTTACTAACGAGAAACTGAGGGTGCAGGGATTCTACTCACCTACTAGAGCATATCACAATGACAGTAAAAAAGCAATGGTCATGGTGTTTCTCTACACAGCCTGAGAACACTGACTTAGTGCACTGTAAGATCAAAAGCCGTGCACCACTTCCTGCTTACTCCATGCTCTGCCTTTGCAGTTCCAGAGGTAAACTCTCAGCTTCCTGCTGCTACTGCCCTGACTGCAGAGATAGACACTTCTTCCTCTGGAATCAAGAGCCCAAATAAGTTCTCTCTTCTATAAATTGCTTTTGTCATGGTGTTTCATTGCAGCAACAGAAAAATAACTGATACATACAGTTTCCCACTGAGATTGATAAAAATATGCATATAGTGTGAGATTTAACCTTGAAGCAATAGATGCCTGAGCGGAGCTAGTGGCAGAAGAAAAGAAGAGCTACATGTGCATGACAAAGTGGTTTGAGGATGTGACACTCTTTAAAAGATGGGTGGCCTGGGAGTAGAATTCCAGAGGCAGTTGTAAAGTGGGATTGTAACATAATTGAGAATCTCATCTATTAGACTGGTTCCTGTAAATGGTTTGGAAAAAGGCAATAGAGTTGCAGGTTAGTACGTCTTGGCAGCACCCATCAAGACTCCCCAGGGAAAGGGGCACCATATTAGCTTTTACAAGCTCTATCTATGTTTCCTACAATGTTAGAGAACAGGTGTCCTCTAAAAATAACTCAAAACCAACAGTGTCAACACATCTTAGAGTTTCCTAGAAATGCAATTCTTACTTCTCATATACACAAATACGTGTACACACACACGCGCGCGCACACACACACACACACACACACACACACACACCAAGTAGGAGAATAAGGTCCAAAATCAAGACACTCATTGTATTCTACTGTTCTTGGAGCCACCATCTGATTGTGTATGGATTTACCTTGCCTCGGGTGTGCTGCTATGTCTAGAATAGCTATTTCTGCATTGGTGGTTTCCAAACATGCAGGAGACATTTTTCTTTCCCAGATAGCTTATCTTGGTTTAAAGAGTAAGATTCCCAACCTATGACACAGGATTCCAGTCCACTCGGTGCTACATTTCCCATACTAAACTAATAAATTATCATCATTTGATTTCTATAGCTGCTATGACTGGCTGTGTTCTGTTCATGTGGAAGGATAGAAGTAACAAAGAGTTTCCTGTTCTTTATTCCAACACATTTTATATGATTTAAATGTGTTTCCCAAAGTTCATGCAGAAACTTAAGCCCTCCCCCTGCCCATGCAAGAAAGTGTAAGTACCTAATAAGACCTGCCTGCATAAAAGGATTAATATCAATCATTAATGTGATGCTATGCATTCAGAGTCTTGCATTCATGTAAGTTCATGTTCTCTTCTCTCTCCCTTCTCTCATAAAATGGCACAGCTTGAAGGCCATGTCCAGATGCAGGCCCTTGACCTTGAACTTCACAGACTCTAACATAGAAGCCATCTCATGTTCTTTATAACTCACAAAAAATCTCAGGTATTCTGTTAGGGGATCCCAAAGGAACTAAGTCCTTAGGCATTGAGCCCTATTAAGTCTGTTTCTTTGTCAGCAAAATACAAACACTTTATCATAGCATTCTTATGAACATCTAACGAGAAGGCAAACAAAATATCTAGAAGGCAGATTGATGGCTAGTACAATTCAGCAAATGCTATTTGGTGCCAAATATTAGTGTTCTGCTACAAGAATATTACAGATTTTATACCTGGGTTTTTCAAAAATTCTAAGGAGAAATCCTAAGAATTCTAAGAGCATATTTGTGACCTAAATTTATATTACATCTTGTGAATATATCACATATAGCCACAGACATTAGAGACTATCTGGGGATCCTGCTCACCAGTCCAGAAGATACAATTTTAGGGACCTATTTAGCTGCCAATAGAACAGTGAAGTAGTGAGGTTTTGACTGAACTGGGTGTGTCTCCAATGACAACTCAGTGCAAAGCCCATCCCACAGGAACAGGTTTGCTGTCTTCGGGTTCCCATGGCAACTATCTGTGATTGGCCTTTTCGGATGGCTGGTTTTTGTAATGTTAGGATAAGATCATGGAACACACAAGTAATGTGAATGCACTGATCACCCCCAGGCAATTAAATTCCCAAAGCTTATGAGAAAATTCCATTCCACAGACACTAGTCAGTGAGCTGTGGCTTCAGCAAGGAACTCCCAGCTTTGTTTGTTTGTTCCATTGGTTGGTTGGTTGGTTGGTTTATTGGTTGGTTTGTTGATTGGTTGGTTTGTTGGTTTGTAGGTGGTTGGTTGGTTGGTTTGTTGGTTGGTTAATTGGTTAATTGACTGGTTGGTTGATTAGTTATTGTTTGGTTGGTTGGTTGGCTGACTAGTTGGAATTTTTGTTTGTTTGTTTGTTTTTTCTTTTTTTTTTTTACAAATATTTGCTAGAATGCCAACACTACTGGGCAACCCTCTCTAATTACTTTGATCTCCAGTGAGTCAGGTGATTTTTAGGAGAGGTGGAAAGGCATGACAAAAATCCAAGAAGTGACACAAAAGGCAGCCTAGAGAGAAGTTTGCTACTGGTAACCTTGTGTAGGAAAGCACAAGGATCTGCTACTGTTTTTTTAGATGTGAATACTGGGACATCCCTAGAGAGAGCAGAATGAGGTATGCTCTCTTAGAATGCCATCCATAACTCGGCGTGTTCCCAGGGACAGCTCAAAAAATCTATCACTCTGTGGACTTTACTAACTCTGACTTACTTTTTATCACATGGGCTCAAAGAGCAGCTAATTTCTGACAAGTACAGTTTGAAAGATTTGTGAAATTAGTTTCAAGTGTGGTCTGTAGAGACTGGTTCTCAACACGGAGTTTTGCATGATGAGAGTTTAGTGTGGCTACACAAGCAGCAAATATCAAGACTATTTCTTCCATATGCTTTTACTCTCCCTGATCTTTCTTACTTTTTTGCTAAAATATGAAAACGGTGAACTTCCAAAAATATCCAAAAATTTAAGATCTGTAGATACAGGTTATAAGAATTTCTACAAATGAATTCTGTAATGACCAAAACTGTGAATTTGTTTTAGAGAGCTGTAACTTCCAGATTTTTACTCCAGGGACTCTGAACATCCTTCTTTACCACTACATTCTCCAGTCTGAGTATACCCAGACTGAAGTGGGAAACCTTTGCCCACTGCACAGCACAAAAGGAGAGGGCTCTTCTCTGGAATTTAACCACATGTTAACTTCATTCTCGAATTAATTCATCAGTTCAGTTCTCCAGAGGGGTCCCATGAATGTTATATATCGCACCCATTAAAATGCTCTCAGCCTGGCATGAAAAAGAGTTGGTCAGAACATAGTCAAGTCCACAAAGCGATCAAGACTTTCTGACTGGTCACTGTGAACACATCAGGAGTTCTAGGTTGATGTCCATCCAAATGGAGTATTGTAGTCTATTGCTAGTAGTTCTTTTTCAGATGTTCTCTTTCTCCCACCTCTACATTTTTACTTCAGCAGATAGGTCATTGACCCCTGGTTGGTATAAATATCACAGAGAATCTCCTATTTCGCTCTGAGCTTTCTGAATGGAAACAAACTAATTTATCTCATCAGGGATATAGAATAATCTTTGATCTCTTCTGGAATCTTCCTTCTAGAACCACCCTACACATATTCTATGTGAAAATGTACTCCCACCCAGAAGAATGGTCCATTGAGGGTGCATTCCCACATAGAAGAGCTGCTCATTGGGGTTGCACTTTCACAGAGAAGAGAGGATCATGAAGGGTATACTCCCATAAAGGAGAGGGTCAGTTACTTCCAACAACCTTCCTACCTCACTACCAGAAGCAGGAGTACCTGTGTCCTAGGTGGGATGATGAACATCATTAGGAAGTGAGATGGTTGTCACATAAAGTTATGTTCTCCAGTATAGACTGAACAACAGCTAGGTGGAATATTTTATTCTAAACTGAGTTTCATGTTTACATCTCAACTAGTTCAACATTTTAAAGAGTCATGTAAAAAATTATAATCCCTAATTTAACAAGCCCCGTCATACATGACAGCACAGCCCCCTTGATATCTTTTTACTCACAGCATATATACCCCAAGCCCTTACAATATGGTGTTCAATAAATATGTACTTGCTCAATAGGTATACAGAAAGAACTCAGTAATTCTGATGAATACCCATATCTTGCCAGCTCTGCCAATTATGGGCTCTTCTTTTGGTGGCCTCAAAGTGTCATGAAATGGCAAAAAGTAGGGGAAAGACAGAATTCCAATTATTTGGAGATCTGAACATTTAAGTGGAAGTTCACAGTGAAAGCTCACAAAATAATTGTATTTGCTACAGGTTCCACTATGTCTTGAGGCTTGGTCACAGATGCCCATCATCACTTCAAGTTTGAGGGTACATTGAGACTCTGTCCTTCTGATGAGGTCTCCCTCTGAGGTCAAGGAATCATCTAAGAATCTGACTCTACACTCAGTTTGCACTCAGTCCTTCTGCCATGTAGAGCTTTGACATACATTGGCCATTACCATGGTAGCTGAACATGGCACTGCATTATTCATCCATCATTTTCCCCATATCTTATCATCTTTCTTTACCTTCTCCAGAAACACATAGGCTCTCCCAATCTATGCAGTCTCCATGGCTCAGTCTTCTGACCGATGAGTGATGGCATGTTCTACATCATCGAGTGCATATCTTTACCCCACTCTTTACAGTCTACTGTAACCCTTGATCCAGGACTCTCAATGTTAGACCTAAAACACTGAAAGCACTAGAGGATAAAGTGGGGAGCATCGCTAAGAATATAGGCACAGGTAAGAACTTCCTGAGTAGGATTCTAGCCACTGGGGAAATAAAGCCAACATCTGACAAGTGAGACTTCATTAAATTAAAAGGCTTCAGTACTCAAAAACAAAGCAAAGCAACAACAGCAAACAAACAAGCAAAACAAAACAAAAAACACTTACTAAGCAAGTGAAGATGTAATCTACAACATGAGAGAAAAATCTTTGCCAGCCCTGTAGAGGGTTACTCCAACAATATATAAAGAGACCAAAAGTACATAAACAAACATCAAGAAAACATACAACCAAATTAACAAATAATTCAGTAGAACAAAACTGAGAGTCCTCGAAAGAATAAACATAAGTAGCTAATAAATGCTTCCAAATGTGTTCCATATCCTTAGCCATCAGGGAAATATATATTAAAACTACTTTGAAATTTCACTTTACTCTAGCTGGAATGGCTATTATCCAGAAAGCCCATGGCATGTGCTGATGAGTAGGTAGGGTAAGGAGAGCCTCTATTCACTGTTGTGAAAGTGTAGACTGCTACAGTTCCTGTGGAAATCTGTATGGATGTTTCTCAATCATAAAACTACAATTGCTATATGACCTGCTATACCACTTCTTGACATGTACTCAAAGGCCTGAGACCTCACAACAGAGATTTCTGCGTACCCATGTTCCTTGAAACTCTATTCACAATAGTGGGGAAGCAAAAGCAGCCTAGATGCCCATCAGTTGATAGATAGATAAGGAGAGTGTGATATATATACACAATGTTTTTTCAGTTGTAAAAATAAATGCAAGAATGGGTGAAACTGGAGAATATTAAAGTAATCAGATCCCAGGAAGACAAATGCTGCCTGTTCTTTCTTCTATGAGGATTCTGAATATGAAATTTTAGAGTAGTGTGTTTAGTGCTAGTAGGATGCAAATAGAAAACCATTTGAGGAATGAGGGGAAGGCCTTAAGTAACGAGAGTTAGTAGAACACAGATGTGTTCAATGCATCAGATATGAAAACGCAGGAGATAAATATGGGGAGCAGAAAAGTCTACTCAGGAGAGAAATAAAGGGGGTAGCTAAAATTAAAGATAAATAAAAACATATGGAAATGTAATATTTTAAACTTATTAAAAATAAAGTCTAAAAAGTTTGAATGGAGATACTCTTCACAAATGGATAATAATCCCTTCATAACCTCTATGTTTATTAAGTAAAAACACCAGTGTCAGATGTGAGGTATCTCCCTAGCAATTACTGCTCATAAAGGCTCTAAAATTCTCCAAAACAATATAGTCTGTTGCCTTTGCTTTTCATGGTCTACCAGCACTGCAGGGTCAAATTCTGTTTCAAAGATACTTCCCACTTTGGTCACTGAATGTAAAGAAATTAATATAGAGACATGCTGGAGGCTTTGCTGGCTGGCCTTCATTGTAAAAGAATACATTATGCAGGCTGCTGAGGGGTTGGGGAAGAAGGGGACAACAGTCTTACCCAGGTTTGCATCCTGCATTCTACAATTATCAGCCAGGTCAGTGTGTACTTTCTAGTGTAATAGTGGCATGGCTGTTGTCACTCTCTGCTTGCATTTGAGATTGACTTCATAGGAAGGAACTCATGTCTGATTCTGTAAACCTTGTCGAGAGCTGCATCTGGGGACCCCAGAGTTTGTAGTGGGGACCCCACTATTGCTGTTATGCTAAGGAATGTGTTGTCAATCTGCCTTCTGAAAGGCCATGTTTATACCTATAGATTGAACCCTCATCCTCATTAGGAAGTTTCTTACTTCATCAGGCAGCTGTTAATGCAGAGAGCGAGTTGCTTAGGCCTACATGTGATAGCTTTATCACACTCTCCAAGGCTCAGAGGACAACACAGATGAAGAGGTGAAAAGACTGTAAAAGCCAAAATACAGGGAGATTTGCAACTAAAAGATGACTTCTGGACACATCCGCCTTGTTCAGGAACTCTCCACAGCTGTGGTTAACTGCACAGCCCTTCATAGCATTCGGTCCATCAACATTTCATAGTAGATTCTTAGAAAGAGGGGCAATGAGGCCCTCACTTTCTCTGAACTACTGGTAATTACAGTTGTTTGGGGGAATAGGTGTTAGTTTCTTCTCTACTGGAGCTACTGGTAAGTTGTTCTTGCTATAATAAATAACCTCCCACCCATACTAGGGAAAGAAAGCCTCAATTTAGCTCAGTAGTTCACTCACAAAAAATACAGTAGGAGGGGAATTTATGAATAAGGATTTCAGTGGGAGGGGGAATTAAAAGGAGGAGGGGGTAAAATGACAAAAATTCATGAAATATATTTATGATACTCTTAAGCAATAAAAGAAACCTCTTGCTTCTTTATTGGATCCTAGATACTCTATTTCTCATTTAGCCTATGTTCCCAGTGTGTCTGAGTCAGCCAGGCCTGCCTCCTCTGCTCTTTCAATGCTGTGGGTTCACCTGAGGCAAGGTGGTCACCAAGGCTTCCTTTGTCAGGCTGAGTGGGCCTTGCTGGTGAGTACCAATGCCAAGAACATAGGGCAGACAAGGCCACTCCTGGAGGAGCAAGTGGCCAGACGAGCTCCCTTCAGCTCATCTGATTGGGAAAGTGTCTTTCGAAAGCCTCCTCGCCCACCTGGCCTTAGTTTGGAAAGTTCAGGGTGGAATCAATGAGAAGATGTTGTGGGAACCTATAATGACCATAGAGACAGCCATAGTTGTTGACTAATGTCACGCTGAAAGAAAGGAACTACTCAGGTGAACTCTACCACCTTGGCGATTCAGGTTTCTACACCTGGGTGCCTGGCCTCACTGAACCAGGGTCCCATCATAAAACACATCTTCTCTCTCGCACATTTTAGTCTTTATTCAAGGAGTGGTCTGCCTTCATTACATTTTGAGGAGAGGGTATCAAAAGACCTAAACCCAGGTTCCCCATAGTAGTGCCTGAGACTGACTTATGGAGAATGAACTCTGAAAGAAAGAGCCAGGCAAAGGGGAGAGGACAGTGGATGGAACCCAGAAGGACTGTGGTCACAGCTGGGTATAGCCATTTGGTCCATTGAAGAACTCCAGAGCATCAGAGACATGACAGAGTTGGATCCCCCACAGTTTGGGTTCAGACTGTGAAAGGAAAGAGAAGGACTAGCTCTCTGGTAAAGATCCCCCCCAACTCTTTGACTGAAGACCATCTTATAGAAATGCATCCAACCCACACAGTAATGTGGGAGTTAAATTTCTGGATTTGACAACAAAGGCTCAGGAGAACCCACAGTACACATATAGCATGTGTACTATTGTGTGGATGGTGGATGTTTAATATCAGCAGACGGATGCTCTTACTAATTTCTGAAGACAATCTATGGGTACAGCATCCATAGTTTGCTAATAAAGAACTAGGTATCCCTCGGGTTGATCAATGCCCTGACAAGCAGTATCCAAATGTCAAAAGCCTTTGACTAATGTAGAAGGTTTTTAGGGCTGCTGTCACAAAGTACTATAGACTGGGGTGGCTTTAAAACTAGAATGGCAGTCATTAAGAAAACAAATAACAATGCTATCAAGGATGTAGGTAAAAGGGAACCCTTAACAGCTGGTGGGAATGTGAACTAGTCTAGCTATGATGAAAGTCAGTGTGGAGGTTCCTCGCCAAACTAACAATAGATCTGCCACCACTCCTGGGTATTTACCGAAGGCCTACAAGTCAACATACCACAGAGACACTTGCACACTAATGTTTATCCCAGCACTACGCATAGAAGCTAAATTATGGAACCAACCTGGGTGCACAACCACAGAAGAATGGACTAAAAAAGATGTGGTGCAAATACACAAAGGAATTTATTTTCAGTTTCTTGAAGAACAAAGTGATCCCATATTCAGGCACATTGATGCAAGTGTAGAAACTTTATTATTAAATTAACCCAGTCTTGGACCAGCAAATATCTTATGTTCTTCCTCATATGTGGTTCTTAGAATCTATATAAATTCATAAAATCATCTGTATGTATGTGACATAAAAGTAGAAGTCTCTAGGGAAACAACACAATGAGAAAGGTGAAATGAGAAGACAAAGGACAATATTCAATGTACAACATGTACTTGGATAAAAAATTTAATAAAATAAGTGCATCTCTCTCTGTGTGAATACAAGGTATTGACAAGGTCATGCTCTCTTTGAACCTATGCAGGGGTCCTTCCTTGTATTTTCCTTCATCTGGTAGCTTCGAGTGTTCTCTTGGCAGCACAACTCCAGGCTTTGCATGGCCTTCTCCAAGTGTCTGTCTCCAATTGTTCCAATTTTATAAGAACAGCACTCATATTGGATTAGGGGCTCACCCTATTTTGGTATATTCTGTTACTAACTATAACTTTAATAACTCTATTCCATTAAGTTCACACTCTGAGGCAATGCGGATTTGAACATAAGCACACAAATTGAGCAATGGAGAAGGTGTCATTCCACCTACACAAGTCCCCATGCAATCACATTAGCATTTTTACATAAGGGTTTGGGCTTGAAGTCTTAGGCTAGCCCTACTGCAACACTCTTCCACATCAAGTCTGGTAGTTATAGCTTAGCTTTGGGAAACCCATCATTTTATAACCTAGGGCTTAGACTTAATTATAATTAACCCATCCATGGCAATTACTATGAGGACCAACCAAACTACATCCTCTTGTAGCCAAGAGAAGCTCTACTCTTTGCATGGACACAATGCAACAACTCCGCATTTGGAACTTCTGTCTTGGATAGGCCATTGTTCTGTTTAAACAGTGAGTGCAGAAAGTTGGGACAATGACGTTTTCATTATTAAAGGCAGGGAAGCAGAAATAATGAGCAAGACATAGTACTCTGTTGGTCAAGTGTTTCTTTTAATACTCAGTATGAGGTACATAAAATTGTTTTGAAAGGTTAAGAATTTGAAGACACAATATAGGAAAGTAGGTTCTTATTCCAATGGGCTTAATAGCTGGATATTGAAAGGGAGTAGAGACATGATTCATAACTGTTCCTAACTACTCACCACAAGGTCAAATGAAGTCACGGGAGGCACACACCTGTGCAGAGGTGCACCATTAAAGCTTCCATTCTGCAAAGCAGTAATAAGGAGATACATCAACAAGACTCCCAGGCAAGAAAGCCACTAGTGGGGTAAGCAAGAAGGGGTGTGTGTGTGTGTGTGTGTGTGTGTGTGTGTGTGTGTGTGTGTGTGTGTATGTGTGTGTGTGTGTGTATGAAGCCATTAAGAGACAGTCAAGAATAATATATCTAAAAGAAAAGATGGAGGGATCCCCTGAAAATGCCTGTATCTACCCTAACCATATGGTCCCTCTCTCAAACCAAGTGTTTTCCTGACCCCACACATAGGTTCTAAACATCCTACGCTGCCATCTGGGCCAAAGGGTTGCTTTGTACCAAGGTGATGTCACAGGCTCCTGGCATTCACATCACCTATTAACTTCTCCTGCCTGTCTTGAACTTCCTGACCCATCATTTGGCCCTGAACTCTGGAAACGACACACCTCATTCCTATTCATTCCTACGTGCCTGCCCAACCTACTGCTGGCTTATCCAACTTAGACTTTTGATCTTTAACATTATATTCCTATAGTACCAGCTACCCACATGTCAGGTGGTAGAATAAAATAGAGGCCCCTAAAGCTAACCTACAAATCTATTCTCATTTCATTTTGACACAGGAAACAAAAAGATACATGTTATCTCATATTCAACAAATGATGCTGGCAAAAGGAAATACTCACCTGCAGAAAAATGAAATTAAAGTCATCTTTCACCTTGTACAAAATATATCAAAAACCTTATTTGAACCCTAAAACACTGAAGAAAATATAGGGAATACCCTTTAAGACACTGGGAAAGGCAAGAACTTTCCAAACAGAGCATCAACAGCACAGGAACCAGTCCCAAATATCAACAAATGGGGCGACATGAAATTAATTTCTGCACAACAATGGAAACAATCAGCAGAACATAGACAGACCACAGAATGAAAGAAAGTCTTTACCAGCTACACTTTAGGAGCTAATATCTAGAATATATAAAGAAATTTAGAAATTAAATATCGAGGAAACAAAACCACCAATCAACAAATTGGCAAATTAATTGTATAGATAGTTTTTTTTAAAAAAGACAATAACTATTTTTAAAAGCATTTGACATCCCTAGCTGTCAAAGAAATGTAGATTAAAATTACTTTGACATATCACCTCACTCTAATCAGAATGGCTGTCATCAAGAAATCTGACAACAAAAGCTAGAGAGGATATGGAAAAGAGGAACCCTGGTTCACTACTGATGGGTTGGAAATTAATACAGCTATTATGGACATCAGTTTGAAGATTCCTCAAAAATTAAACATAAAATTACCATATGACTCAGTGATTTCACTCCCAGGCATATACCCAGGGAACTCCATATCCTACTGTAGAGATATTTGCATATCTATATTTATTGCTGCTCTATTTACTACAACACAAAACTGGAATAAACATGTTTATCCTTCAACAGTTGGATAGATAATGAAAATCTGGAACATATCTAAAATGGAACATTATTCAGTTCTAAAGAAAAATACAAATTGCAGAAAAAAAATGGGTAGACTTGGAATGATGCCATCCAATCTCAGAAAGAAAAAACCCACATGCTCTCTATCATATGATGTGTACAAGTCTATATACAAACAAATGTATGCATGGATAGAAACATGTAGAACAAAGGAGAGAAGGGCCATTAGGTGATGAGGAAGGATGGCATTCAGACAAAAGACACAGAGTTGAGAGAGGATATAAAGTTAATGATTTTTCAAGCTTTTACTCTGTCGTAGATTGTGTGTGTGTGTGTGTGTGTGTGTGTGTGTGTGTGTATCTGTTTCTCTGTGTGATAGACAAGTGCGCAAAATCTAATTGATAGTCATAGTGTAAAATCCAACCAACACTCCATGGTTTCAGAACAGCTGTCCTGTATAGTAGAGCTCCTTGGCTTCAGAATGGCTGTTCTGTGCAGAGATCCACGACTTCAGACCAGCTATTCTAAATGGGTAGAACTCACTTAGATGTATCAGCTTTGGATCTGGGCAAGTGTTTTTTTGAGTGGCTATATCAATCTAGCTAGCTGTATGGTGTTTTTTCCATTTCATTTCAATAAAGTTCATTAAAATAAAGGGATTTTTTTATCTTCAAAAATATGTTTTTGCAACCTCATGGCCAAATATCTGTATGGGCCACAAACTGGTATCAAGCTGTAAAAACTGTTTGATTCAAATAATTTCCCCCATCTTTTCTTCAGTTCTTTTTTTTTTTTTTTTTTTTTTAGATAGGCTTTTTTATATATTTCAAACTAGCCCCAGCTTCTCAAGTGCTGTCATTATAGGCATACACAGCATGTGTGGCTCTCAGACAGTTTTCCTTAAACAGTGTGTGTGTGTCTATCTATACTGCAGGGAATTGAATGATATTGGCTTCATAAATGTCTCACAAATGTTGTTGATGATGCTGGTGCTGAAGTAGAATAGCCATGCATCTTGACAGAAACATCTCATATTACTTCACTGCGATTCATCAGAGTAGGCTTGATCAGTAACCCCCAACTGTGAGTATACACACAGCTACAAATGGCAGTACACCAGTATATAGGAACATAAATTGATTGTGCTGATAATGGTTATAATACTCACCATTGTTGTATCCCCCTTTCTAATCTACCACTTTCCATTTCTGCTCAATCTGAGATGGCCAAATGTTTAAAGGTGACCAAGGAGATGTTGAAACCACTCCGCAAAGGATGGAAAAGCGCTGACATATTTCATCGTCACTCTCATCTCTCTGCCATCTTCATGAGCACATCCTTGTGTTTACTCACTGGTGAAAAAGATACAGAGAGGAATCAAAGTTTTCCCGGACTAGTCAACTCTGCTACAGCCATGCAAGGCCAGACGCAACCCATAATACCCAGGCATAAGTAAGGTCCAGCCAACCAGTCAGATGCATTCTCACAGGGGCAGGAATTTCAGGTGGTTTGTTGCAGACACCATTTCCTCTAAAGTGTGTCACCCTCCAGAGCAACAGATCCACCAGACGCAAACTCCACAAGAACATGATTTATCTCTTTGAGTCATTGATGTTTCCTAAGTATCGAAGGTAGTACCTAATAAATTTAGTAGGCTTTCATTGCCTACTAAATATTGAGGAAGGAATAAAATAATATTAACAGGAATAACAACAAAACATGCTACTTACCCAAAGCTGCAGTATATCCTGAACACTGTTCTCTCATTTTGAAGCCACTCTCATTTTTAAAGCAACTATTATGTATGTATGTATGTATGTATGTATGTATGTATGTATGTATTTATGGGAACATGTGTATGTCCTCAGAGGACAACTTTGAAGAGTCAGTTCTACCATCCATGTAGGTTCCAGGGATCAAACTCAGGTTTCAGACTTGGTAGCAAGCTCCTTTACCCACTGAGCCATCATGCTGGCCCTATCTGATTTTAAATGAGAGAAAATTGTCATTCAAAACCATTGAGCAAATTACTTAAAAGTAGCATATCTACCACACAAACACACTCAAAATCCAAGTCACTCAAAGAGAAAGCCAAGACAGAGCATTTGAAATGCTAAGTCTACTCAACAGGTACAAACTTAGAAAAATGACTCTCTTGACCAAAGTTTAAGAGAATAAATAGCAGAGTGGACCCTCAGAGCTCTCTTTATGCCTGACTGTTTTCCAATAATCTGAAAAGAAAGACAGTGGTGTGCCTCAGGACTACTAACTGGAGACTGAAGTAACCGGTCAGTCAGGCCTTTCCCTTTCCTCTCTTCCCTGAACACAACAGTTGGAATGTAGTATCAAGTTCATCCCCAGGCCTTGAAGACTGTATTCTACAAACTGAACCCCAAACTAAAGGTTCTGAGTATAAACTCTGAGTCTGAAAGGAAGAGTGTTAACTTACTTCAGACCTTCACATAGATAATAGTAGCAGCTTAGTATGTGTTTTTCTCTGAGAAATTCCCTCAGCCATTAGTACAGCCAGCCTCCACATCCAAGGTCTCCCATCCACATATCCAATCAACTATAACTCAGAAAGATTTCTTTAAAATTCATTTCTATAGAAAATTTACAGCTATTTATCTTCTCTTTATTTCCTGTGGTGGTTTGAATGAGAATGCACCCCCATAGACTCATCTGTTTGAAGACTTGATCCCCAGTTGATGGAACTATTTGGAAAGGACTAGGAGGTGTGACCTGCTAGAGAAAAAGTGTGTCACTGAGGGGTGGGCTTTGAGGTTTCTAAAGCTCACACCATTCCATTTAGGTGTGCCTAATGCTTGTGGATCAGATGTGATCCCTGCTACTGTTCCAGGAACCATGCCGGCCTCCTGCCATGCTCCCTTACATAATGGTCATGGATGCTAAGCCTCCGGAGCTATGAGCCCCTAATTAAATGCTTTATTTTATAAGTTGCTGTAGTCATGGTATTTCATCATGGCAATAAAAAAGTAGCAAGACATTTCCTAAACAATATAGTTCAGCAGCATCTGACATGGCATCCACATCATCATAGGTATTCAAAGCCCTCTAGAGGTTATTTAAGACAGAGGTGAGAATTTGCATAAATTACATGCAACTCTCATGTCAATTCTATATAAGGGACTTGGTCTGCAGGTTGCAGTATCAACGAGGAGTCATGCAAGCAATCATCTCTTAATCTGCAGGTTGTAGTATCAATGCAGCCATGCGACCAATCCCCTGTCAGTCTCAAAGGACAACTGTGATGACCTGAAAGAGTCAACATAGCAACTTATATGCTAGCAGCCTCTCTCAGGGACAAGATTTCTCCAAATAAAAGCACATGTAAAACATAATAACATTGAGAGAATGAGAGTAGAAAAATAGAGAAAGAGATGACAAATACTTACTGAAATCTATATAGCTATTTAATAAAATATGAGCTAACCATTCAGAAAAATATTTAAAAGGCCTCTATGAAAAATATAACAAAGGGGGCTGGAGAGATGGCTCAGTGATTAAGTGATTAAGAGTACAGGTTCTCACTCCTCCATTGTTGGTGGGGTTGCAGACTGGTACAACCATTCTGGAAATCAGTCTGGAGGTTCCTCAGAAAATTGGACATTGAACTGCCTGAGGATCCAGCTATACCTTTCTTGGGCATATACCCAAAAGATGCCCCAACATATAAAAAAGACACGTGCTCCACTATGTTCATCGCAGCCTTATTTATAATAGCCAGAAGCTGGAAAGAACCCAGATGCCCTTCAACAGAGGAATGGATACAGAAAATGTGGTACATCTACACAATGGAATATTACTCAGCTATCAAAAACAACGACTTTTATGAAATTAAGTAGGCAAATGGTTGGAACTGGAAAATATCATCCTGAGTGAGCTAACCCAATCACAGAAAGACATACATGGTATGCACTCATTGATAAGTGGCTATTAGCCCAAATGCTTGAATTACCCTAGATGCCTAGAACAAATGAAACTCAAGACGGATGATCAAAATGTGAATGCAGATCGCTCCTGAGAGACACAGCCAGAATAGAGCAAATACAGAGGCGTATGCCAGCAGGAAACCACTGAACTGAGAACAGGACCCCTGTTGAAGGAATCAGAGAAAGAACTGGAAGAGCTTGAAGGAGCTCGAGACCCCATATGTACAGCAATGCCAACCAACCAGAGCTTCCAGGGACTAAGCCACTACCCAAAGACTATACATGGACTGACCCTGGACTCTGACCTCATAGGTAGCAATGAATATCCTAGTAAGAGCACCAGTGGAAGGGGAAGCCCTGGGTCCTGCTAAGACTGAACCCCCAGTGAACTAGATTGTTGGGGGTAGGCGGCAATGGGGGGGGTTGGGAGGGGAACACCCATAAGGAAGGGGAGGGGGGAGGGGATGTTTGCCCGAAACCAGGAAAGGGAATAACACTCGAAATGTATATAAGAAATATTCAAGTTAATAAAAAAAAAAAAAAAAAAAAAAAAAAAAAAAAAAAAAAACAAAACAACAAAACAAAAAAAAAAAAAAAAAAAGTACAGGTTCTCTTCCAGAGGTCCTGAGTTTAATTCCCAGTAACCACATGGCAACTCTCAAACTTCTATATTGGGATCCAATGCCTTCTACTGTTATGCAGATATACAGGAAGACAGAACAGTCATATACATAAATAAAAAAATAAAACAAAGATAATCATTTTGAGTACAAATTAGTCTAGGATTGGAAAGATTGCTCATTGGGTAAGAGTGTTTGCTGAACAAGCATGAGGAACTGAGTTCAAATACCCAGAACCCATGTAAAAAGTTTATGTGCTCTAATGTGTACCTATAAATGAGAGTCAAAGACAGGAGATCAGTAGGCTTTGCTGGCTGCTGGCCTGCTCCAGGTTAAGTGAGAGACCCTTTCTCAAAAGAAAAAGGTGGAGAATTATAAACTGATGCAAGATCCTCTTCTAGCCTCTACATGAATGTATAAATACACACAAACACATACACTCACATATTCTTATACACACGCACTCACATACACACACATACATACGCTCACAAGTTCTTATACACACATACTCCTATACACACTCACATGCACACACATACATATGCTCACATACTCTTATACACACATACTCCTATACACACTCACATACTCTTATATACACACATTTACATACTCTTACACATACACACCCATGTACATAGACACACTCATGTACACACATACACATTCACATTGTCTTACACACTCACATACTCTTACACAAATACACATGCATATGTTATGCCCATACAACACACTCACACAAACAAAAAAGATAAATAAATAAATAAATAAACAAATAAATAAAGTTAATCTAAAAATTCACAAACACAGAAAATGTCATAAGTTCATGGAAAATCTTTCACTGTAAATATTTCAATACACATCCTATAGTAAATGAGAGATAAAAATAAATACATTTGCATGGCATAACTAATGTGATCTAACAGACATAAAGGATCAATTCCCTAAATATGTAAATGAGCATTTTTCTTAACATGTAACAAAAGTTTATAAACACTGAATGTGTTTATTTAAAAAAATTATATAGCAAACATTGAAGGTTTTGGAGGCCAGATAGCTCTCATAACAATTAGTAACTTTACTGTCATAGTCAAAAGTTTCAAAATAGACCATAATGTAAAGAAACCAGCGAGGCAGTGTCCAAATAAAATTTATTTACAAAATTATGTGATATGGACTCTTGCTCTAAATTTCAAATCAAGTCAAAAGCTGGAAAAGAGTAATACTTTTATACTCTTATTTCTCAATGTATCAATTTTAATGAACATTCTGGATGCTAGAAAATTTATCTATCTTCAAAGAGAAAGAGAAGGTTTATCCCAGTGTCACAATGAACACAAAGTAAATCTCAAATTATAGACTTAAAATATAACATACAAAGTAAAAATGAAACAAGAGAATATCACTGTAACTGTCATTGTTATATTATTTCTTATAGAAGATAAAAATATAGAACCCATGTGTGAAAGCATTCATATATTCAATGATACTAGTGTAAAGAGCTTCTTTTCAATAAATGACATCACACGATAATAAAATTACAAGCTACACCCTGGGGAAAGGTGTTTGCAAATACGTGATTGACAGGAAAGGCGTGTGTACTGTGAAGTTTTTACAAGTGCACACAAATGAAAGGTAATTTAACAGGAAGACTTAGTCATTTCCCATGAACGGAAATATAAAGAGCCTATAAGCATAAGGAAAATTGATCAAGCTTGATGGTAATTAGGGAAATAAATAAAAATTCAGAGACAATGCTGAACACTCTCAAGATTGGCAAAAGAAGCCCACTTAATACCAAATACTGATAAGAATATGCAATATATCAAAAAATATTAAATTCTGAAGAGATGGCTCAGGAATTAAGAATATATATTGCACTTGCAAAGGACCTGAATTCAACTCCCAGAATTACCAAGGGGTGGTTCACAAGTGCCTGTAGTTTCAGCTCCAGGCACCCAACACCTCTAACTCCTATGCAGATATCTGCATACACGTGCACTTACCCTACACACAGACATGCAGACATAGACTTAGTTAAAAGTAAAGATAGATATTTTAAAGGAAAACCTTGGCGTATGAAATGATACTTGTGTTGAGATCTTCCATTCAATAAACAGCACCATAAAGAGAATAATCATATCACAAAGGCACTTGAAAATCTTATACATGAATGGGCAGAGTTATAAACCAATAGAATCTCTTTGAAAACGATCTGCCCCTGCTTTGTCAAATTGAACATGTCATTCACTAAAACCCAGTGTACTGTCAGGGTGAGTTAACTTTGTATTAAGCACAAATTTTCAAAACTTCAAAATACTAAAGATAATGTCCTGAAACCAATGAGGGTGGAGAGTAGGGGCAGGGTACTAATCTGCATTGTCCTGGGGAAAGAGCGGGATTGTTGCATGGCAGTTTTCCTGGGCCAGGCTTATCGGTGGCCAATGTCACTCTGCAAAACTTTCTAATAACAAGAACTCAAGGTTCTATCCATGTAGCCAAAGCAATGTAATATAATGGTCTACATTCACACAGAGCACCATCAAGGATAACTGCAGAAGACTGTCACCGTATTCTGCTAACCACAGCATTTCTGGCCCTATCCATGCGCCCTGGGACATTTCTTTATAAGATGTACCATTTGCATGTTTGATCGGTTACTTTCCAGATTGCTCTGACCAAACAACTTAAGGGGAGAGTTTTAGCTCAGAGTTGAGGCAATGCATGGTGATGGAGGCTGAAGCCGCTCACCACACTGCCTAGAGTCAGGAAGCAGAGAGATGTGAGCGTGAGTACTCTGTTTACATTCTCATTCCTATTCAGCTCAAGATGCCACTCCATGGCGTGGTACTACCCACATTCGAAGTCTTACCTCCTCCTAAGTCTGTCTGTAAATACCTTCATTTACATACCCAAGAACATGTGTGTGGGGATTCTAAATCAGCCAAATTGATAACGAAGATTAGTCAGCTCCTCTCCTTGTTAATTTGACATCCACACACATCATATTAAATCTTAATATTCATCCCTCATATTCATCCCATAATTTAAAATTCATCCCATAATTTAAAATTCATCCCATAATTTAAAATACATGTAGTCAACTTCTAAAAGTCCCTATAGATTTTAGAGGTCTCACAGTGTTCAAGGGTCCAAAATGTCTTCTGAGACTCAAGGAAATCTCATGCTTGTGTGAAGTTAAAAACTGAGTTACACATTTCCAATGGCAAAGTAAGCATTATCACTCCAAAAGGGAAGAATGGGTACTTAGTGAAGAACCATCTAACCAAAAACAGAGCAAACTCCAGTGGGTAATACACCAGATCCTGTAGCTACAGGATCTACAGCCCTTGATGAAACTATCTGCATCCCGATGGCCCGGGATAGGTTTACCACTCCCCACCCAGCTCTGCCATCAGTAGACTCCTGTTCTCCTCCATAATGTTGTGAGCTGAGCCTCCACTATTTGACTATCAGCATTCCAACCCTTCCAATTCTCACAAAAAGAATGGTCTACTAAGGTCTTAGAGAATTCTAAATCATCAATAGCCCAAAGTGCCAAACTCTGCTACAGTTTCCTCAAAAACTGTTTCCCAAAAGACTAAAAACCAGGGTTTTGTCACAATACGCCCACTTCTATATGCAATTTTTATATTCATTGCTTTTCTCATTGATATGACAAAATACCTGGGGTGGAACAACATAATGTCAGAACTATGAATGTCAAGGACACTTTCATGGGAATAACTATAATTCTCCACCAGCAAGTCTAAAACAGAGAGAGAGAGGAGAATCTGAATGGGACAAAATGATAGTGAAGATGATAGGTGATCGATGGGCCCTGAAAGACATATGAGGCAGAATCTGACTTCCAGGACACAGAAGAGGTGAAGCTGACTGTGGTTGCTATTGATGACAAAATCTAGAGACTGACTGTGATGGGTAACAGAGGTGGAAAGAAGGGAAAAAGTATTGCGTAAGGGAGGTCAAGGAACTGAGGGGGCAGAGCACTGACGGGATTGCCCTGTCAATAGCACAGCTGCCAACATCAACAAGAGTAATGCGAAGAGGGAGATTTTTGTTGTAGAACTTACCTGTGCCTGGGTAATTAGCATTGCACACAGCACAAAGGTGATACAGGGCAAAGACAAGTTAAAGAGGACCATTCCAGAGGCTCGAAAGGTTAATGTAAGCATTGTTGATGGAGGGAGAAAAGAAATGTCAGGTAACAGAAAGAATTTTAATTTTAAATTTAAAACATTTCATTCCTCTCTTCCTGTGCTTTCTTAGAAATATCACAATCAAATTTTGATTAAACCACTTCACAAAAACTGGTCATATCAAAGTCACAAGTAAAAACTATCGATGAGAGTAATTTTAAAAACCAATTGCAAATGTTCCATATATATGTGATATATATCATCATCACCCAATGCTATTTTTCACTTGATAATCAAGACTCTGATTTCAAAGTTCTGCCATTGTTCTTCTCAACACCTCTGCCAGCTCCTCATCTCTCTTCCTCTCCAGGGTTGGGGTCCTTCTGAATTCAGAGGGGTTTTTCCTGCTTGCATTCACTCTGTTAATCAAGTGATTGCTTGACTTTATGTAATACCACACACTAATCATTCATCCCTCTCATCCCAAATTAGTCCCATTTCTCCATATTTCTCTAGATCTCTGGGATCCCATTGTCTACTTTGAACATTCTCAGAAATTAGTGCCTTCTCTCATAACAAAAATGCACCTCACCTTTTCTGGTGAGAATTTAATAGGTCTGCTCACACTTTCTGCCATCACACCCTTCTGATTTGTTAACTGGGACAAAACTTGACACTTAGTTGATATGACTGAGAAAGTCATTTATCCTTCAAGAAATATGGCATCCATCCCCTTGTTTTAAAACACAAATTGTGCTCACCTCCATTATCCTCAGCACTGATCCAAGAAGGAAAGAGATGCTATTTAAACACAAGACTTCATCAAAACTGCTGATTATTATATTCAACAGATAACTTCCACTGGGCTTCTTTCCTCCTATCGTCTCCCATGTTTACCACCATTTTTACCTTTAAAAAGGAGGGAAGGGGTGTTAATGACAAAAGTCCAGGAAGCATGTCTGATTTACTCATCATTCCTTTCTCACCTGGCGTTTGCCTGGCACGGAGTTGACATGTAATTACTAATTGTAAGATGGATGCGTTTTGTCCCATCATTACGAGTGTGTGAAAGAATGTATCCATTCATTCTACCGATTGTTATTACACTGCACTAGGCACGGTTAGTGGGAACAGCGTGGTAATTAAGATAGGAACTCTGTCCTCAAGGAGTTTTCAGTCCGGAGTTAATAAGAAGCGGTGACAGAGAGCCTGGTGAATCATGTGCTTGAGAGGACAGGCGATGCCACAAAACACCTCCAAGCAGAACCCAGGCCGTATGAGGTTTCAGAAAAAGGGAATGCCTACAAAACACATCAAAGAATCAATCTGCAACCGAGACAGTGGTGGCCTGGGAGAAATAGCATAGCAGGATGGTTGGGAGGCAAAAACATTTTCAGTCATTTTCCTGCTGGAGTGTATTGAGTGTACTTTATGGAATTATCTGGTAGAAACAAAAGCAAGCAAGAGAGGCAGCCTTGCCATGGTTACCTTGTGAGAAAGGTTAGAGGCCAGCAGAGTGTGCTGTGCTGAGAGCCATAGGATGCCCAGTGCCCCTAATCTAGAACTGAGAGACACAGCATGGCTCCTGACTGTAGGTGACACACAGAGGCTAAGCAGATTCTTCAAGAGAGTGGGGCAGACTACTCCATGTCCAATTCAGAAGAAGAGACATGTCCAGGGGTTCAGACAAGGCTCTGATGGTCTACTTCGAGCTAGACAGAAACCTAAAGGAGAGACGACACTGTCATGAAACACTGTCATGAAACACTGACCTACCGCTCCTGGTTTGGCCACCGGAGAAAGGTGCTTACTTATTCCTGCAGTTTTAGTTTTCTCACCTATAAACTGGACCTACTGCTCATACTTACTTCCTCAAATTGTTCTGAGGACCAAATGGACTGAGTAAACGTTTAGCACAGTGCCTAGTAACATGTTAGCACTTCAGAACACCTTCCCCCCAAACGACTTGTCACTTCCCCCTGACCTCCTATCTCTAAGCACACAGTTTATCAGCAAAATTCCTTTTCTTTTCTGGACTCTGAAGAACCTAGTTCTTTCCTAGTCACCAGAATAATGAGAAGCCAAAGGGAAGTGTTACGAATATTTCTAAAATGGAGAGAGGTCTTATAAGATAACTTGTGAAGATGGGAAAACAGAATGAGTTCAGGATCATCATTTGGGATTCCTGGATCCTGGAGACAGTTCTAAAGGATCTCATTTACTCCATGCTGTTGAAAAAAAAAAGAGGGAAAGAGGCCAAAATTTTCATTCACTTCCCTCCTCTTAACACCCAAGAGCGCTTTCATTGGTTCAAGCAACCCCACTCTTCACCATTGAAAACGAAAGCAGAGATAAGGAACAGATCCACTCTGGTAGATTATGTGAGGACTGTAGGAACACCTGTGACTGCCATATGCACCAGGGCATGCTGGGAGGATGGAAGCAGGCAGGGACTGAATCTCAGCCTTACCACTTCCAAGTTGCTGTACCTGGGCAAGTAGCTGAAACTCTCTAACACAGGGTCCCTATCATAAAACATGGAGACTACGTTACTGGTTATGGTGGAAATTGGCTAAAATGAGAGTAAAACTTTATATACTGTCAATCAACTCCATACAAATGACACCTTTGTGATCTGTATAATGATGCTAATTAGAAATGGGAAAGATGAAAGTCTTATGTATTATGAAATACCATATATGGTACAAGATACAATTGCATACATTGATTATCAAAACAAAACAAAAAGCAATGGAGACCTCCTCTGCTGTCATTCCCCCACGCCCTTCTCTAGGAGCCAGGACCTCAAGATGCAAATGTGCCCGACAATGAACATGATCTGTCCTTTTCTAAAAGAAACTGCCTTGTCAATTACTTCGAAGAGCGCATCTTTTGAAAAACTGTGTAAAGTCCAAACAAAATAATACGCAGGGATTTGGGGCACAATAATATCCAAGCACAAGAATGTGAGTTCAACTCTTAGAATTCACATTTGAAGAAGCCAGGCATGGCAGTGCACACTAGGAAGTAGAGACGGGAAGGTCCCTGGGACTTGCTGGCAGCCAGCCTGGACTTGGCAAGATGTAGGACAGTAGAACACCTTGTCTCAAGAAACAAACAAACAAACAAAGCGTGGGAAGTATCTGAGGAGCAACACCCAAGAATGTCCTCTGGCTTACACACACACACACACACACACACACACACACACACACACACACACACACACTGATGAGAATATTTAGCTTTGGTTTGACTTTGGTTTATCAAAGACCAGATAGATAGATAGATAGATAGATAGATAGATAGATAGATAGATAGATAGATAGATAGTAATGGGCTTTGCCTTCACATGACAGTTTAAAATATGGCCCTAATACACACCTATTATTAGGATGCAACTACATTCAAATTTGAAGTGCTTCTGTTTAGTTCCTATGAATTACTTTCCGGCTAATCCACCTAGCCCAAGAAATATGCTCCTAGATTGGGAGCATATTAAGCACTGTCTGCTCAATAGTATTAAAAAGATGTCTTCCCTAATCAGGTAAGAGAAAAATGCATTTTCTTTTCAACCCTATAACACACTTTTTCTACATTTTTAAGTGCCTATTCAACTTTAGCATGATGTCAAAATAGTCTTTTTCTCTCAGAATGTTGGCAGAGTTGACGTCACACTTGTACAGGCAGCATAGACACATACTTCATTAGTCTCTAGACTAGTTCAGAGCACTCTGTTAATACACCCGCTGATACACAGTATGTATTACCAGTCTGCAAGTGTCCAAAATGCAATCTCAATCCTGCTGGAGAGTTCAGGCAGGGGCTTTACAGAGTCAACTGTCTCCCCACTCTTATATTTTTGGCTCTAACCTTATTCAAGATAGATTTGTTGGGGTTGGTGGCATGGCTGAGTCAGTCATGCTTCTATGCATGGATCTCAGGTCAATCCCCAGCACCCATGTGAAAGCCAGATACAGTGGATACCTATACTCAGTGCTAGGGAGGAGGGATCAAAAAGATCCCTGGAGCTGGCCAAGCAAACGTTCTAGGCAAATTGGTGAGTTCAGTGAGAGAGACTCATACTCCATGTCAACCCCCGGGCTCTGCACTCAACTAGCACACACATACACTTGTACTCACACACACACATGCATGAGGATGGAAGCTAAATTGATAAGTCTTGCCATGGTTTCTATTGTGTGTGTAGATACAAAATTTTGGAGAGAAGCATTCTGGAGAAGTAAAGGAAAACTGTATTTGTAAATGTCCTCCTATCTGCTCAAAGTCTTTCCGTTGCTCTCAGAATCTTCCAGTTGAGAGGATTCCACTCTCTTCTTCCCAGCCCAATCATCCTCTCCTCTAGCTACAGCTATATTCTTAACACAAAGAACTCAAACCTAAGTCTTTGGTCTCAAACCCCCAGAAATTGGGCAAATCTCTGTCAACAGTCAAACCCTTCCTCTAGCTTCTATCCTAAAACTGTTTTTTCCTTTTTGAAATTCATGCTGTGCCGGAACAGCTGAAGGCTAGGAATGGGTGAGGCTGTCAGAGGAGGGAGAGGACCTATGACATTTACAGTTCTCTGTTTGGGATGCTTAGAATCTAGGCAGTGGCCACACCTTAATCCATACTGCCACCCACCCCTTCCCTTACTCATCCTGGAGCCACACCCTTCCCCCTACCACTCATTTCTCAGTCACTCACTGTGACTTGCCACGTTAGTTATTGCTTGGCTGTGCGAGACTAAGGCTCAGCACGGAATAATTCACTGGATCATGGTGCAACCAACTCATGCCGTACAAGTCAACTGTTAATTCTCAGAGACTTTGTAAATTACTTGCTAAACTATCACTAAAAATTCAACCCTAGCTTAGTGTCATGGGCCTATAACCCTAGCTATTCAAGGGGCAGGAGGATTCCAAATGACTGCATGGGCAACTGAGGAAAAGCCTGTTTCAAAAGTTTTATAAAGGGCCAGGAATATAACTAGTAACAGAGCATTTGCTTAGCTTACACCAGACCCTACATTCAATCCACTATACCACACAAAATAAGAATAAACTTGGCATGGATGTTTAATCCCAGCAAATAGGAGGCAGAGGCAGACAGATCTCTGTAAGTTTATTAAGGTCAGTCTCGTCTACATAGCAAGTTCTAGGCCAGCAAGAGCTATATAGTGAGACCTTGTCTCAAAAAATATTAAAAATAAAAATAAACTAATTAATGCATTATGAGCTAATTTATTTTAAACAGCAATAATAACTATTCAAAATCCACCCTCCTTAGTTTATACGATATTGTGTGCTACTGTGGGATTATTTGTACTATATTTTAGCAATATAGAACTTGTTATCCTTGAGCTCTGACTTGTTTTGTAAGACAGAATCTCACAGAGTTGACTTTGCTTTAAATTATTTGTCCTCTCCCCTCTGCCCGCTGACCATTGCAGGCCTGTGGCACCAGGTTTGGTTGTTGACATCTTTTTGTAACTCTGTGTCCAATGGCAACACATCAGGCCATAGGGAAAACGTTTAATCTTAGAAATTGGAAAATGCTACTAATTGGAGCTTTGAGGTACATTTTTTCCTTTTATTCTTTTTTCTTTAATTTTTTTTTCTTTCTAGAAACCAGTTTTTAAACATTTCCCAGCATACTGGTAGTTCAATTGAAGTCTGAACTAAATAATCTATGAAGGAAGAAGGAACTGAAGGAAGTAGGAAAAAAGAAAACCAATCGAAAATGTTGAGCCCCGGAGCCCAGCAACAGTGAGAAATGGTTTTACTCTCTGGCCTGAAGAGTGAGTGATGGCATGAGACAATGATCTGGTGGACAAGAGCTACAGCCTCTGAGAGATGGCTTCTGTAGAGAGAGAACAGGGTATCAATAGGGCAAGTGTGCAAAGTAAAGTCGTTTCTTCCTCTCCACCTGTAACCCCATTCCTATGGCTGAACCTGTACGCAGTCAGCCAAGAAGACCAGGCCCTCCAGCCCAGTCCAGGTTGAGTCCATCGAGAATAGAGTCTAGCAGGCAGACCATTTACTACAGAATCCTCTGGGATAGTCCCCTATGGAAGGCTGGATACAAAGGGTGAGTCCAGGTGCATGCTCAAGGTCTTTGATGAGTGGCAATCAAGGGTTTGGATGGGTTTGGGCAGAATTTGGGATAATCCTTCAAATATCTCTCCAATTTTTCTCAAGAAAAAAAATGGAGCTGACCTTTATCACCCACAAACATCAGTCAATGAATACTGGCTACCCCTCCAAGGAGATATGACCCTAGATGAGGAGATAGTCCCCAAAGAGGACAATCACCAACTGACTTCTCAAGATATGTGACAGGAGTTAGGAAGTCACTCAGTGGAAAGGATGGTTATTTGTTTATTTATTATATTTGTTACAAAGATTCCATTTTTCATATTTATATTAAATTGTTCATAGTAGTAGGCTTTGTTGTAGTATTTTCATACTTGCATGTAACTTACTTTGACCATATTCATCCATCGTAACCTTCTGTTTACCCCCTGGCCTTACTCCCCCTAACCCTTTTCCTTTTGTGTTGCAGTTGCCCTAAAAGTGATTTCAGACCAAATCTGAGTGTAGCTGGCCAAGAGTGTCAGTGGTATATTGGTGACAGGCAGCAGGTGGTCATAGGCTTCCTGGGAGTCTCCTTCCAAGGACTGAGGCACCCAGTGAGGGACAGAGTAGCTCCTGAGGGATCCCTTATCCAGTAAGTTTGTTGATCCATCAGACAAGAACACTCAGTTGTGTCTCCATGTGAAGGTGTTTTCTTATTTGAGAGTCCCTCTTCCCAAAGGATTCTGGCTATGTCAAGTTGACATAACACTATCCAGCACACTGCCAAGCCTTTGGCCCTGGTGGCTGCTCTAGAAATTTAATCGGAACATTCTTAGGAAGAACAATGCTAGTAGGTGACTTGGGAGCTACATCTGGAAGGAAAGAAGGGAGCCACATGCAGGAAGAAATCTAAAAATATCAGTTGGCAAAGCAAAGAGAACATTTGAACTAGCAAATCCCATTGTGGGTGTTCTCTATGCAGGGTGATTCACCTGGGAAACTGCTGGGTCTTCTTATGGTAAAGACTTAACAGACAGCATCTTCATTTGCCATTTCATCTTCATGACTGTACTAAGAAGCAGAGTCATTCTTGTCATTGTTGAATAGATTAAACTCTAGAGTTTGGCAAGCCAAGTGAGTTTTCCAGCTTAAAGACTAGAGTTGACATAGGTAGCAATGAATATCCTAGTAAGAGCACCAGTGGAAGAGGAAGCCCTGGGTCCTGCTAAGACTGAACCCCCAGTGAACTAGACAGTTGGGGGGAGGGCGGCAATGGGGGGAGGGGGGGGAGGGGAACACCCATAAGGAAGGGGGGGGAGGGGATGTTTGCCCGGAAACCGGGAAAGGGAATAACACTCGAAATGTATATAAGAAATACTCAAGTTAATAAAAAAAAAAAGAAAAAGAAAAAGAAAAAGAAAAAGAAAAAGAAAAAGAAAAAAAAGACTAGAGTTGAAGTTCTGTTCCAAGTCTCTCCAGATTCATTCTCCTATTATCTGTATTGTTGATGTTATTTCCAGCTATTTACATAATTGCATGCCATCTCTCCCCAATTCTGTGTTCACTAATGTCACATGGGTAACTTGAAACTGGCCATAGTGGGAATATTTACACCCTTGGAATTGTCAAGGGCTAAAAGTGTGTGTTTGTGTGTATGTGCGTGTGTGCGTGCGTGTGTGTGTGTGTGTGTGTGTGTGTGTGTGTGTGTGTGTGTGTGCACTACAGCCATTAAACATCTGCTAGATACAGCTACCTGCTCAAATGAGGAAAACCACCAAAGTAAAGAAACTATGTAACCCTACTCTGGATCTCCAAAAGGGAATGGGTACCTAATAATAATTCCCTCCCTACTGATGTGTAACAAATTATCCCTATAGTGACTCCAATCATTATTATCTATCACATTCATTGAGTAGCAGGAATTTAAAGGCAGCATAGCTCGGTGGCTTTTGTACTGGAGCCCAGTGAGTTGAGAGTTAAAGTCCTGCTAGGGCTGTGATCACTTCAAGCTTGCCTGGGTTTCAGGATCCACAGTCAACATGGCTCACTCTGTCTAGCAAGTCAGAGCTAGTATGAGTGGGAGGCCTCAGTCCTTCCCACATGAGCCTTTTCTCAGGCTGTTTGAGTTTCCTGCCAACTTGGTGACTGTTTTTCCCCAGAGCACAAGCAACCTAAGAACCTTCAGTGCTTTCCATGGCCTCGTGTTGTGCAAATCCCTTCCCTAGAGAGATAAACAGTGTCTAACCCCTCTTCTAAAGCCTCCAAAACAAATCGAAGCATGATTCTATCAAAGTTCTCCCTGAGGAACCAATGAGTTTATTGGATATACTTGCAGATCAAGGATAAGGGGCTGTTCACAGGGTCATAGGTGATCCTAAAAGCACCACACTGTAAGGTATTCACCCAACATCGATTATGGCTTCCCCAGAGCTACACAGATGGCTTCATCCCCCTTAGGAGAACCTTAAGCTGTCCACATACTCTAGCACCCAGTAAGACCACAGGTCTACATATATTTAGGACAGAACTATACACCATTGGCCTAAAGATACAGGAGGAAGCAGCCAAAATCTCAGGTGAGAATTCCATATCCTTCCTCACCCCTCCCTTCTCTGAGGGAATGTCAACCATCAATAGGTCCTGCTCATGTTTCCTTGCAGGAAGACATAACTAACACATTGAAATAGTGCCCATCTGCTCAGAGGATAAACACTCCACTTACCTCTCTGGCTCTTACATTCTCTCCATCCCCCACTTTTGTAATGTTCCTGAAACTTAGAGGAGGTGGCATGGACTCTGATAGTCCCCTTCATCTCCAGCAGGCTACTGAACCCTGCTGCCCCTCTCAAAGATCCCTCTGTCCCCTCATCATGGCTGGTTGTATGTATCAGAGGTAATCGAAATACAAAACACAAGTGGAAAAAAGGACACACCAGCTGGAGTATTTTGCCTGCCATTTCCATAGTATAACATACTGGGTAGCAGCATAGGCCTTTGGAGCAGAATTCTCTCTATTAGATTTAATATCACCTTTCCACACTCTGAAGCTGGCTATCAGATAGTGAACACTTCCAGCTCTGTCCCAACTCCAATGTCCCTGCCAAATTGCTAGTGACCAGGGCATCATCCATTACCTCCCTCCTCCTCCCTTCTTTCACAATCACTGAGGTAATCAGGTTTTTCCACATTG
Organism: Rattus rattus; assembly: GCF_011064425.1. NCBI lineage: Eukaryota > Metazoa > Chordata > Mammalia > Rodentia > Muridae > Rattus > Rattus rattus. Next base: position 112,884,651 of record NC_046158.1, on the reverse strand, counting down.
CTACATGACCCTTCCCTTGGGTTCTATATTTGTGTACCCAAGGAAGGAATCTTTGTGTTCTCTTTTTCTTCAGCTCCCCAGCTACTATAGATGGGCCACACCCCCTTCCATTCTTTACACTTGCCCTTCCAACCCAGGGTCTAACACAAAGGGTGGTGGCTGAAAGACCTTTTCCTAGCACAACCTAATCTCCTCTGTAAGCCATCTCACCCTCACCTGCACATCTCCTTACCCAGGCCAGAGACATTACAAGAAGACACACCCTATATACCACATAGGGTAAGACAGCCACATCAGGAATCCCCATGCAGATACTCCACTCTCAGACCACTCAGCTTCATCACCCAGAGAAGAAACAATGCCATTATTCTTCCCAAATTCTTCAATTCTGTAATATCCTACTATGTCAAGTGTTGAAAGAATTCCTTCCTTGAGGAGAGGTAAGCAACATTAATTCACTCTTTCTAAGGTCCCAGTAACAAACCAAAGCACGATTCTACCAATGTTCCTCCTGGGGAGCCAATGAGTATATTCAGTATGTGTGGGTGTGGGGTTATTTGCAGGAGTCTAGAGTATAATCTTCGTTCTCTGTATGGGCTGAGGCAGGAGGACTGCAAATTCAAGCCATAGCTACAACATAAAAATCCTGCTTCATAAAAGAAAAAAAATGAAAAGAATAAAGATCACAGAAGCAATAGACTAAACAAAGGGTGTGGTTTGGGGATGAAACATGTATTCCCATCACTCTCTGCCCTTATCACTTTAAGGCAGATTAATTCACCTCGCTAGACTACTGTGAGGGAAGTGAAAATAATGCCGACCTCACTGGAGTCTTGTGACATCTGTGAAGGATAAAGCTCTATAGGTCACCAGGAACAGTGAATTGAGTCCTCAATACTTCATAGCTACTGCTGTTTATTTAATAATTGTATAGCAAGTGGACCCTGTGTGGGTGGGTGGGTGGGGGTTACAAAATAAATCAGTTCCTACAAGATAAAAATGTACTGATACTTAATTTGTTGTGATGGGCTCCCATTTGCCCCGTGCTTTGAGTACTGTTCAGTTCCTGGGGGCACTTTCATACATGCAGCTGGTGACAGAGAGTGTATGTGATAAACAAGATAACCCATGTGCAAATAGCTAGTTATTAACAGTTATGTGGATAATAGCACCGTGCTAAACATCGAGGGATTGTCACAGCTGTCTAGAAGATTAATACCTACTAAGGAAGACAGGGATAAATAGCATGCCCCCTTCGTTTAAAAAGAGATGATAGCATTTAACAATGAGAAAGGCGGGTAAGAAGCTAGTGAGACATTTGTGCTACTTAAAAACATGCAGGAATCAGCTGGACATTCCCTTATTCTTACAAATTCTGTCCATTTACTCAACCACTGCTACGTGGAAGTTCTAATAGGCCCTGACCCAGAGTTACAAAGTAGTTCGTAGTTTGACTAATTCCAAATGTACTGATCGTGATTCCTACGAAACCATCCCAAGAATGTTAAGCTATATGAATTGCGAGGTTTCTCTAGCCTAATCTCATCGTTAGGGAAATACTCAATGAATAAAATAAAGCCATAAAATGATAGTGTCACATTTAGACCTAAGACAGCTTTCTAGATCTCTGCTTTCCCCTTTATTTAAGCGAAGACTGATCCTAAGCCTCAGTTATAGTCAATGAAGACTCTGCCATGATTGCTAAATACTATCAGCCAGGCACTGGCAGGACATCAGTGACCCATGGAGCAGCCTAGTAAGGATGTTCCAAAGGACCTCTAGGTTTGGACATCTGAGAAGGCTCAAAGACATGAGATGTTGATTAAGTCAGAGAGTGAGAGAACCAAATAAATCTAATGAGGAAGAAATGAAGTGACTACAATCTACAGTGGACCAAGGGGCAGTAGTCAGTTGCATTAGCCAGAATCTGATCTTTTTTCCCCAGCAGGAGCATTGTTTTTGTCTGTCCTCTGCCATTACAATGGAGGGGTCATGATTTAGCTGCTCTATCAGGTCACAGATGGCCTTGTCTGAAGTCAGTGTAGACAACTGTTTATGGCCAAAGGTGAAGAGTAGAAGAAGACAGTCATGGCTACAAGACCAACCTCTGGTAATCTAGGCCTGGGTTTGTCATCCCCTAAAAGAACACATAAAGAAGGAATGAAGGAAGGATGGGAAGGAGAGAGGTAGATTAAAGCCTACTGATTTCCAGATGCTTCATCTTTCTTCATTTTTGTTGTGTAACTGAGGAAACATGAGTTGCAAAAGATTAACAGATTTTATGAGGGTCACATGGAAACTAGTAACAGAGTAGAACCACTCTAGTATTTCTCATTCCTTACAAATCAAAGAAATGAGTTTGGTAAACGGGCCGCTTTTGGATCTGGGCTTCCTTTCGCATCACAAGTGAGTTCCACACAGGCTCAGCACTGCTCTGCTATCAACCTCTCTGCACAAAACTGCAATTTGTCCATGTAAAGGACGCATGCTGTCACCGAGAGTGCCAACTTCACAATATTATCCTCCAGAGTTGTTAGTCATCAGCTGTAAAGAGGAACAAATGTATAAACAAACTAACCACCACTGAATCTTTAGAATGAAAAGAAATTCTAACTTGGGAGCATGAAATGTCAGTTCCAAATGGGTGCTTTCTTCAGTGAAAGCTGACATTCATAGGAATTCCCCAACACACAGTAAAAAGCCAGAGCCTGGAGGGACAACAGAGAGTCACATATGATTAAAATTTTGTCACATATATTCTGCAAAGTGAATAACAACATGCACTTGAAAGTGAACTAAAAATAGAAAACCACATCTTCTTGGGTATGTAAAGTAGTGTAGATAGCACCATATTTGGACATGTCCACGCTCAAATACTAGAACCCATCTCATAATGTCAAGGTGGAAACAACACACCTATTTATATTGCTCATTGTCTTGCCATCTCAAAACTTAGTAATAATGAAAATGTTTCACCATTGTTATACCCAGTGACTGACAAGTATATTAGTAAATGCCACATCCAGAAGTAGAGACTTAGCAAGATTACTGTTCTAGAACAAATGTGCAGCAGCACCTCCAACCTAATATATGTGACCATTCACCATAACAAAAGAATACATATATATCTTTTTATTATTTTATGTATATACAATCCAGACATTACACCCCTCCCAGTTCTCCCTCCCATAGGTCACCACCCCCCCACCCTCCACCCCTGTCTCTGAGAAAACACTTCCCCCACCAGGCCTCCCTGCCTTGGGCCTCAATTCTCTCAAGGATTAGATGCATATTGATGACATTCTTTGTAGTCAAAGAACGTGGTCTTCAAAACAAAGCTATAAAATACTAGTATCTATTAGCTTTTATTTCAGCATGTTTTATTTTTTTAAATTGAAGAAGTATTTTGCATTCAGTTAGCCTAAATCCAGATCCCTCTTGTTCCATCAAATAATGTTCCTATAAGCCAGGCAAATCTTTACCTAAAGAATATATCATCACTTGGGCTTTTGCTTAAGAATCACAAAACCAGATACACCGAATCTAATAGAAGAGAAAATGGGAAAGAACCTTGAACTCATTAGCACAGGGGGGAATTTCCTAAAAAGAACTTCAATGGCTCATGCTCTAAGATCATGAAAGTGGAAAGCTTCCACAAGGCAAAGGACATAGTCAAAAAGACAAAACAGCATTCTACAGATTGGGAAAAATCTTCACTAACCCCATATCCGATAGAGGGCTAATATCCAAAATATATAAAGAACTGAAGAAGCTTACTACTAAAAAATCCAAACAACTCAATCAAAAAATAGGGTATAAAACTAAACCAAGAGTTGACAACAGAGTAATCTTGAAAGGCTAAGAAGCACCTAAAGAAATGTTCAGAGCCCTTAGTGATCAGAGAAATGCAAATCAAAACGACCCTGAGATTCCACTTTACACCGGTCAGAATGGCTAAGATCAAAACCTCAGGTGACAAAAAATGTTGGCAAGGAGGTGGAGAAAGAGGAACACTCCTCCACTGCTGGTGGGATTACAAACTGGTACAACCACTCTGGAAATCAATTTGGACGTTCCTCAGAAAATTGGAAATAGATCTACCTAAAGACCCAGCAATATCAGTCTTGGAAATATACCCAAAAGATGCCCCACCATGCTACAAGGGCACATGTTCCACTATGATCGTAGAAGCCATATTTGTGATATCCAGAAGCTGGAAACAACCCAGATGTCCCACGACAGAAGAATGAATACAGAAAATGTGGTTCATTTACACAATGGAGTACTACTCAACTATTAAGAACAAAAACATCCTAAGTTTTGTAGGCAAATAGATTAGAACTAGAAAATATCATCCTGAGTGAGGTAACTAAGACACAAAAGGACATGCATGGCATGTTCTCACTAATAAGTGAATATTAGCCAAAAATAAAAATAAAAAAGTACACAATACCCAGGATACAGTTCACAGAACTCAAAAAGGTCAACAAGCTGAAGGGCCCAAGTGTGGTCGCCTCAGTCCACTTGGGAGGGTGAAGAAAGCAACCACAAGGCGGGAGAGAGGAAGAGACAGGGGAGCGAAAGTGAATGGGGGAGAGGACATGATCTGGTATTGGGTGGGGGAAAAGGACTGAGGGCCCTGAGGGCCAGCAGAAAGAATGGAAACAGGTGACCTCTGGAGGAAGGAGGTTGGGAGGACCCTCTAGAATGTACCAGAAACCTGGGAGGTGAGAGAGCCTCAGAACTCAAAGGGGGACCCTAGATAAAATGCCCTACAGTGGGGAGATGGAACTTATTGAAACCACCTCCAGCAGAAAGACAGGGCATCAAGTAAGGGATAGGGTTGCTATCCCACAGTCAAAACTCTGACCCATAATTCTTCCTGTCGGAAAGAAATGCAGGGACAGAAATGGAGAAGAGCCTGAGGAAAAGAAGGTCCATCGATAGGCCTAAAGTTGGATCAAGTTCAAGGGGAGACCCCAAGACCTGACACCATTACTGAAGCTATGGGAGTTCACAAAGAGGGACCTATCATGACTGCCCTCCAAAAGACCCATCAAGCAGCTGTAAGAGTCAGATGCATATATTTGCACCCAACCAATGAACAGAAGCTGCTGACCCCTCTGGTTGAATTAGGGAAAAGCTGGAGGAAGCTGAGGAGGAGGGCAACCCTGTAGGAGGACCAGCAGTCTCAATTAAACTGGACCCCCACCCTCCAAGATCTCTTAGACACTGGATCACCAACCAGGCAGCATACACCAGCTGATATGAAGCTCCCAACATGTATACAGTAGAGAATTTCCAGGTCTGGGTTCAGTCAGAGAAGATATACCTAACCCTCAAGAGACTGGAAGCCCCAGGAAGTTTAGAGATCTGGTGGGGTGGGTGGGGTGGGAACATCGTTGTGGAAACTGGAGGGGGCAGGGAGGACATATGGGATGTGGAACAGTCGGGGTGGGGGCAGACCAGGAGGGGAATAAAATCTGGAGTGAAAAACTAAATAAATCAATCCGTCAATCAATCAATCGGTGTGTTTAAAGAATAAATTAGGACTTTTTTTTTTGATGTTATTATTATTTCATTATTTTTTATCTGCTGTTTAGTGGGTTGGTTGGGGTTTTTTTTATTGGATATTTTTTATTTATATTTCAAATGTTATTTCCTTTCCTGATTTCCTGGACATAAACACCCTATTCTATCCCCCTCCCCTTCTTCTCTGAGGGTGTTCCCCTCCTCATCCACACCCTTCCTACCCCCCGACATTCCCCTACACTGGAGGTCCAACCTTGGCAAGACCAAGGACTTCTCTTTCCATTGATGCCCAACAAAGCCATCCTCTGCTACATAAGCAGTTGGAACCATGGGTAGTGGTTTAGTCCCTGGGAGCTCTGGTTGGTTGGCATTATGCTTCTTATGGGGTTGCAAAGCCCCTTCAGCTCTTTCAAACCTTTCTCTAATTCGTCTAACAGAGGTTCCATTCTCAGTTCAGTGGTTTGCTGCTTGCATTCACCTCTGTATTTGACATGCTCTGGCCGTGTCTCTCAGGAGAGATCTATTTCTGGATCCTGTCAGCATGCACTTCTTAGCTTCATCAATCTTATCCAGTCTTGGTGGCTACATATATGGGCTACATGTGGGGCAGGCTCTGAATGGTCATCCCTTCAGTCTCTGCTCCAAACTTTGCCTCCATATCCCCTCTTTTAAATATTTTTGTTCCCCTTTTAAGAAGGAGTGAAGCAACCGCATTTTGTTCATCCTTGTTCTTGAGCTTCATGTGGTCTGTGGATTATATCTTGGGTAAACAGAGCTTTTGGGCTAGTATATACTCATCAATGAGTGCATACCACGTGTGTTTTTCTATGATTGGGCTACCTCACTCAGGATGGTATTTTCTAGCTCAATCCATTTGCCTATGAATTTCATGAAGCCATTGTTTTTGATAGCTGAGTAGTACTCCATTGTGTACATGTACCACATTTTTTGTATCCATCCCTCTGTTGAAGGGCATCTGAGTTCTTTCCAACTTCTGGCTATTATAAATAAGTCTGCTATGAGCATAGTGGAGCATGTGTCTTTATAGTATGTGGGAGCATCTTTTGGGTATACACCCAGGAGAGGTATAGCTGGGTCCTCAGGTAGTAAAATGTCCAATTTTCTGAGGAACCTCCAGACTGATTTCCAGAATGGTTGTACCAGTTTGCAATCCCACCAACAGTGAAGGAGTGTTCCTCTTTCTCCATATCCTCTCCAGCATCTGCTGTCACCTGGGTTTTTTATCTTAGCCATTTTGACTGGTTTAAGGAGAAATCTCAGGGTTGTTTTGATTTGCATTTCCCTGATGACTAAGGATGTTGAACATTTCTTTAGTTGCTTCTCAGCCATTCGATATTCCTCAGTTGAGAACTATTTGTTTTGCTCATTACCCCATTTTTAATAGGGTTATTTGGCTCTCTGGAGTCTAACTTCTTGAGTTCTTTGTATATTTTGGATATTAGCCCTCTGTCAGATTGGTAAAGATCTTTCCCCAATCTGTTGGTTGCCATTTTGTTCTAATGACAGTGTCCTTTGTCTTACAGAAACTTTGCAGTTTTATGAGGTCCCATTTGTCAATTCTTGATCTTAAAGCATAAGCCATTGGTATTTTCTTCAGGAAATTTTCTCCAGTGCCCATGTGTTCGAGACTCTTCCCCACTTTTTTGCCTATTGGTTTGATGTGGAGATCCTTGATCCACTTGGACTTAAGCTTTGTACAGGGCAATAAGAATGGATCAATTTGCATTCTTCTACATGCTAACCTCCAGTTGAACCAGCACCATTTGTTGAAAATGCTATGTTTTTTCCACTGGATGGTTTAAGCTCCTTCATCAAAGATCAAGTGACCATAGGTGTGTGGGTCCATTTCTGAGTCTTCAATTCTATTCCACTGATCTACCTGCCTGTCTCTGTACCAATACCATACAGTTTTTATCACTATTGCTCTGTAATACAGCTTGAGGTCAGGGATGGTGATTCCCCCAGAAGTTCTTTTATTGTTGAGTATAGTTTTCACTATCCTGGTTTTTTTGTTGTTGTTGTTGGAGTTGGAGGCTGAGCAACCATATTTAGGGCACTAATCCCGAGTGTTTATTTTGCATTCTTTGGGCCTTTAAAGATGACAGCCTATGATCAATTGCTTCCGGTGGAGGCTGGCTGCTTTCCTGCTCTACCGTTTAATTTCTGTTTGATGTTCTTCACTCTGTGTCAATGTATGAAGTACTGTTGAGATATATAGTAGTGATTAAAATAATTCGCCCATCTGCTTATGATTAAAGGCCAAGTTAAATGTAATGACAACTTTATCTAACAAGCTGACTATCGTCTCTGAAGGAGGTTGGCCCATGATAATTTTGCCTACAGATGGCCTATTCTATTTAGTAGTAATTCAAAATTTCTTCCAAATAATGAGAATATTTGATAGTGATATCACTGACTAGCTTAACACTAGCAAAACACAAAAATAAATTAATTGTATTAACCACAATCCCTTCCCCCCAAAATCATTGGTGGCTAGTTCAAAGACTAGGGTTGAAAAGTGGTTTTTGCCTCAATAGTGTTAGACTAATCTGTTCTAAAAATGAGAGATTGCTAAGAAATATAGGGTACTCTAAGTCAAAAAGAAAGAAAGAAAGTTGAATAAATGGATAAATGGGTGGATGAGACCAGCTTTGCGGTGATCACTGAATAGGTTATACTCTCTAGTGAAGAACACATCTAAGTATTCTGCTAACTTGCAGGCTTCCTAGACCAAACAGAGCATATTATTTTTATTTTAAAATAAATTTTGTGCGTGAAAATCAGGGGGGAAACTAAAAATCAACACAAACAAATAGAATAAAGTTAGATTTAGAAAAACAAGAAACTCTAGAGGACCTACTCATACCTCCTCCCACACTGAAAAACCTAAAATTCCTTGTTCAACTCTATTCAACTCATCTTCCTCCTATTCTTCACATATATAAAAACACATGTAAAAGGATACATTGCAAAATTGGAATCATACTAATGCATATTGTTTTAAAGACTGTTTTTACATAATAATAATTATGAATATTTTCAATATGTTTAAAGGGCTTTATAAAATGAGCCAGATACTTAACAGAATTTGGAAAACAAAAATTTGTTCTCAAATATTTTTCTATCATTCTTCAATGAATACAATTTGACTACATACCAAGAAACTAGCCATGTGTGTGTGTGTATATATATATATATATGTGCATATGTGTGTATGTGTGTGAAGATAATGCTATAAAAATATATCTAGAAGATTAATAGACATTTTAGCAATCAAGATTGACCATCATAAATTTAACAAATTTACATAACAGTAACAGCTCATAAATATTTTCATTCAAATGACTGCCAAGTCCTGTAAGCAAACAGCTTTAGAGTTTAAATTTATTTTCCCTTTTAAGGTGATTCTTAAGAATATATGGTCTACTGATCAGGAAGCCAGGCTTGCAAAACAATGAGGAAATATTTTAGTTTAATTCATCAAAGTGATTAATATAAAGACCTAAAGACTTTTAAGTTAGACTTAAAAGTAGTTAGTGTAAAATATTTACCCTAAAATTTCAACCCATATACTGCGACATACAGAATGGATAATTTTCAAGTGTTTATTGATATTTGTAAATCTGACTTGTGTGTCTTAGCAACCGTTTTCTGTTCATAATTGAACTAAGTAGGCTGTTCCCTAGAACATAAAAAATGCCTCCTTTCAAGATAAATATAAAAACAACATGACCCAGCAGGTGAAACAAAGTCACCTTATTGGTTCTCGGGTCAAAAGACTTGAGCATAGCAAACTAGAACACATAAAAAGAGTTAAAGAATCCATGTCTGTTAAGTTAGAGACTGCTTAGTCAGGAAAGTTTATTGCCAATGCCCAACAAATCACAGGCCATGCTGGAGGAGGTCTAGCCATTGGAGCTGATGTGATTGCAGTCCCTGTGGTGAGTCACTCCTGGGGTAGAAGTGATGAAATGTGAAGCCAATCAACAGAGTGTTCTATATGCCTGTTCACAAGGCCGCCTGTGCTGCACACTGATGGCATACCTTGAACAGATATTGCTGATGATTATTTTCTTATCTACCTCCACTTGTTTGGATCTCTGTTCCCGGAAACAACCTTCAAATTTGTCACCCAGCCAGTTACCACAGAGTGGTTTAATAGAGAATGGAGCCTGATGACTTCTAATTCTGATAAGCTCGGTAAGCCTCCATCCCACGTGACAGCTGTATTTGTTTATTTGTTTGTTTGTTTTCAAGACAAGGTTTCTCTGGTAGCTCTGGCTGTCCAGGCTGGCCTCAGACTCAGAGATCTATCTGCTTATTCCTCCAGAGTGTTGGAATTAAAGGCATGCACCATCACCCCCAACTACAGCTGTATTTCTTATTGTAGTTTAGTAAATTATCATCATTCATATATTCACAAACTTTCAATAATGAAGAATTAATGTTCTGAGCGTAATTATCTCTGGACAGGATGTCAAGTCATTTCAGAGCTGTGAATCCTTTGAAGATTCTGACCTTCCTTCTGTTTCTCTCATCTACAGTTGACACAAGTGCATGGTCCAGAAATAAGTTTTAGATTTTTCTGTTGCCAATATGTAGTAGTACTGATAATAATGTTTTCCCATATTCCTGAAGTTTATACTACATTCTCACAAGGACATTACTCAAGACTCCCTTCAAGAAGCATTTAAGACATTCCCATCAACAAGATACCTGTTGGTACAAAGTCACCATAATGATTACGGTGGGAAAGTGGGGCGGGCAGAGCAAACAGGCTAATGTTAAGAGTGGAAGCAATGATAGGCCATCAGAAGTAAGAGAGACAAAAGCAGCAATTCTCTTGCAACCCACTAGACATGGGCAATAGCAGTGCCCAAGAATAGCCAGGCTGCTTTGTACCAATTCATAAAACTAACATTATATATTATATTATACGCTATATATACTAAAGATTGTCATTAATGTGTCTAATATTTGGCTCTCCCCAGTAGCTTCTTGGACCACACTATAGAACACTGAGTCCCGATGTGAACCCAGTAAGATTCTAAGACTCTTTCCTAAGGGCAGTATAACTGACTCCTGTCCATTAAACTTTTGACTCTATTTCTTTTTTTTCGGAGCTAGGGACCGAACCCAGGGCCTCGCACTTGCTAGGCAAGCGCTCTACCACTGAGCTAAATCCCCAACCCCTAAACTTTTGGCTCTAGCTCTTCATTCTTCAACCACAGTCTATGATTCTCATTAAAATGTAAATGTTCGAGCAGCTCTCTGCTCCCAGACCCCGGGGGAGAGAGACCTCACCGCCTGGTCAGGTGGGCACTCCTGAGGCTGCAGAGTGGAAGAGACCACCAACACTGCCCACCCCTGCCCACATCCCTGGCCCAACAGGAAACTGTATAAGGCCTCTGGGCTCCCGTGGGGGAGGGCCCAGGAGCGGCAGGACCCCTGCCGGAGACACCGCCGGAACCTGAAGGAAACAGACCAGATAAACAGTTCTCTGCACCCAAATCCCGTGGGAGGAAGAGCTAAACCTTCAGAGAGGCAGACAAGCCTGGGAAGCCAGAAGACACTGCTCTACGCACACACATTTCAGACGCCAGAGGAAAACACCAAAGGCCATCTGGAACCCTGGTGCACTGAAGCTCCCAGAGGGGGCAGCCCAGATCTTCCTGGTTGCTGCCGCCGCAGAGAGCCCGTGGGCAGCACCCCGCGAGCGAACTTGAGCCTCAGGACCACAGGTAAGACCAACTTGTCTGCTGCAAGTGACCTGCCTGGTGAACTCAAGACACAGGCCCACAGGAACAGCTGAAGACCTGTAGAGAGGAAAAACTACACGCAGGAAAGCAGAACACTCTGTCCCCATAACTGGCTGAAAGAAAACAGTAAAACAGGTCTACAGCACTCGTGACACACAGGCTTATAGGACAGTCTAGCCACTGTCAGAAATAGCAGAACAAAGTAACACTAGAGATAATCTGATGGCGAGAGGCAAGCAGAGGAACCCAAGCAACAGAAACCAAGACTACATGGCATCATCGGAGCCCAATTCTCCCACCAAAACAAACATGGAATGTCCAAACACACCAGAAAAGCAAGATCTAGTTTCAAAATCATATTTGATCATGATGCTGGAGGACTTCAAGAAAGACGTGAAGAACTCCCTTAGAGAAACACAGGAAAACATTAACAAACAAGTAGAAGCCTACAGAGAGGAATCATAAAAATGCCTGAAAAGAATTCCAGGAAAACATAAATAAACAAGTAGAAGCCCATAGAGGAGAGACAAAAATCCCTGAAAGAATATCAGGAAATCATAAATAAACAAGTAGAAGCCCATAGAGAGGAGTCACAAAAATCCCTGAAAGAATTCCAGGAAAACACAATCAAACAGTTGAAGGAATTAAAAATGGAAATAGAAGCAATCAAGAAAGAACACATGGAAACAACCCTGGATATAGAAAACCAAAAGAAGAGACAAGGAGCTGTAGATACAAGCTTCACCAACAGAATACAAGAGATGGAAGAGAGAATCTCAGGAGCAGAAGATTCCATAGAAATCATTGACTCAACTGTCAAAGATAATGTAAAGCGGAAAAAGCTACTGGTCCAAAACATACAGGAAATCCAGGACTCAATGAGAAGATCAAACCTAAGGATAATAGGTATAGAAGAGAGTGAAGACTCCCAGCTCAAAGGACCAGTAAATATCTTCAACAAAATCATAGAAGAAAACTTCCCTAACCTAAAAAAAGATACCCATAGGCATACAAGAAGCCTACAGAACTCCAAATAGATTGGACCAGAAAAAACACCTCCGTCACATAATAGTCAAAACACCAAACGCACAAAAAAAAGAAAGAATATTAAAAGCAGTAAGGAAAAAGGTCAAGTAACATATAAAGGCAGACCTATCAGAATCACACCAGACTTCTACCAGAAACTATGAAGGCCAGAAGATCCTGGACTGATGTCATACAGACCCTAAGAGAACACAAATGCCAGCCCAGGTTACTGTATCCTGCAAAATTCTCAATTAACATAGATGGAGAAACCAACATATTCCATGACAAAACCAAATTTACACAATATCTTTCTACAAATCCAGCACTACAAAGGATAATAAATGGTAAAGCCCAACATAAGGAGGCAAGCTATACCCTAGAAGAAGCAAGAAACTAATCGTCTTGGCAACAAAACAAAGAGAAGAAAAGCACACAAACATAACCTCACATCCAAATATGAATATAACGGGAAACAATAATCACTATTCCTTAATATCTCTCAACATCAATGGCCTCAACTCCCCAATAAAAAGACATAGATTAACAAACTGGATACACGAACGAGGACCCTGCATTCTGCTGCCTACAGGAAACACACCTCAGAGACAAAGACAGACACTACCTCAGAGTGAAAGGCTGGAAAACAACTTTCCAAGCAAATGGTCGGAAGAAGCAAGCTGGAGAAGCCATTCTAATATCAAATAAAGTCAATTTTCAACTAAAAGTCATCAAAAAAGATAAGGAAGGACACTTTATATTTATCAAAGGAAAAATCCACCAAGATGAACTCTCAATCCTAAATATCTATGCCCCAAATACAAGGGCACCTACATACGTAAAAGAAACCTTACTAAAGCTCAAAACACACATTGCACCTCACACAATAATAGTGGGAGATTTCAACACCCCACTCTCATCAATGGACAGATCATGGAAACAGAAATTAAACAGAGATGTAGACAGACTAAGAGAAGTCATGAGCCAAATGGACTTAACGGATATTTATAGAACATTCTATCCTAAAGCAAAAGGATATACCTTCTTCTCAGCTCCTCATGGTACTTTCTCCAAAATTGACCATATAATTGGTCAAAAAACGGGCCTCAACAGGTACAGAAAGATAGAAATAATCCCATGCGTGCTATCAGACTACCACGGCCTAAAACTGGTCTTCAATAACAATGAGGGAAGAATGCCCACATATACGTCGAAATTGAACAATGCTCTACTCAATGATAACCTGGTCAAGGAAGAAATAAAGAAAGAAATTAAAAACTTTTTAGAATTTAATGAAAATGAAGGTACAACATACCCAAACTTATGGGACACGATGAAAGCTGTGCTAAGAGGAAAACTCATAGCGCTGAGTGCCTGCAGAAAGAAACAGGAAAGAGCATATGTCACCAGCTTGACAGCACACCTAAAAGCTCTAGAACAAAAAAAAGCAAATACACCCAGGAGGAGTAGAAGGCAGGAAATAATCAAACTCAGAGCTGAAATCAACCAAGTAGAAACAAAAAGGACCATAGAAAGAATCAACAGAACCAAAAAGTTGGTTCTTTGAGAAAATCAACAAGATAGATAAACCCCAGCCAGACTAACGAGAGGACACAGAGTGTATCCAAATTAACAAAATCAGAAATGAAAAAGGGAGACATAACTACAGATTCAGAGGAAATTCAAAAATCATCAGATCTTACTATAAAGCCTATATTCAACAAAACTTGAAAATCTGCAGGAAATGGACAATTTCCTAGACAGATACCAGGTACTGAAGTTAAATCAGGAACAGATAAACCAGTTAAACAACCCCATAACTCCTAAGGAAATAGAAGCAGTCATTAAAGGTCTCCCAACCAAAAAGAGCCCAGGTCCAGACGGGTTTAGTGCAGAATTCTATCAGACCTTCATAGAAGACATCATACCAATATTATCCAAACTATTCCACAAAATTGAAACAGATGGATCACTACCGAATACCTTCTACGAAGCCACAATTACTCTTATACCTAAACCACACAAAGACACAACAAAGAAAGAGAACTTCAGACCAATTTCCCTTATGAATATCGACGCAAAAATACTCAATAAAATCCTGGCAAACCGAATCCAAGAGCACATCAAAACAATCATCCACCATGATCAAGTAGGCTTCATCCCAGGCATGCAGGGATGGTTTAATATACGAAAAACCATCAACGTGATCCATTATATAAACAAACTGAAAGAAACAAAACCACATGATCATTTCATTAGATGCTGAGAAAGCATTTGACAAAATTCAACACCCCTTCATGATAAAAAGTCCTGGAAAGAATAGGAATTCAAGGCCCATACCTAAACATAGTAAAAGCCATATGCAGCAAACCAGTTGCTAACATTAAACTAAATGGAGAGAAACTTGAAGCAATCCCACTAAAATCAGGGACTAGACAAGGCTGCCCACTCTCTCCCTACTTATTCAATATAGTTCTTGAAGTTCTAGCCAGAGCAATCAGACAACAAAAAGGAGGTCAAGGGATACAGATCGGAAGGGAAGAAGTCAAAATATCACTATTTGCAGATGATATGATAGTATATTTAAATGATCCCAAAAGTTCAACCAGAGAACTACTAAAGCTGATAAACAACTTCAGCAAAGTGGCTGGGTATAAAATTAACTCAAATAAATCAGTAGCCTTCCTCCACACAAAAGAGAAACTAGCCGAGAAAGAAATTAGGGAAACGATACCCTTCATAATAGACCCAAATAATATAAAGTACCTCGGTGTGACTTTAACCAAGCAAGTAAAAGATTTGTACAACAAGAACTTCAAGACACTGAAGAATGAAATTGAAGAAGTCCTCAGAAGATGGAAAGATCTCCCATGCTCATGGATTGGCAGGATTAATATAATAAAAATGGCCATTTTACCAAAAGCAATCTACAGATTCAATGCAATCCCCATCAAAATACCAACCCAATTCTTCAAAGAGTTAGACAGAACAATTTGCAAATTCATCTGGAATAACAAAAAACCCAGGATAGCTAAAGCTATCCTCAACAATAAAAAAGGACTTCAGGGGAATCACTATCCCTGAACTCAAGCAGTATTACAGAGCAATAGTGATAAAAACTGCATGGTATTGGTACAGAGACAGACAGATAGACCAATGGAATAGAATTGAAGACCCAGAAATGAACCCACACACCTATGGTCACTTGATTTTTGACAAAGGAGCCAAAACCATCCAATGGAAAAAAGATAGCATTTTCAACAAATGGTGCTGGTTCAACTGGAGGTCAACATGTAGAAGAATGCAGATCGATCCATGCTTATCACCCTGTACAAAGCTTAAGTCCAAGTGGATCAAGGACCTCCACATCAAACCAGACACCTCAAACTAATAGAAGAAAAACTAGGAAGCATCTGGAACACATGGGCACTGGAAAAAATTTCCTAAACAAAACACCAATGGCTTACGCTCTAAGATCAAGAATCGACAAATGGGATCTCATAAAACTGCAAAGCTTCTGTAAGGCAAAGGACACTGTGGTTAGGACAAAACGGCAACCAACAGATTGGGAAAAGGTCTTTACCAATCCTACAACAGATAGAGGCCTTATATCCAAAATATACAAAGAACTCAAGAAGTTAGACCCCGTGAGACAAATAGCCCTATTAAAAAATGGGGTTCAGAGCTAAACAAAGAATTCACAGCTGAGGAATGCCGAATGGCTGAGAAACACCTAAAGAAATGTTCAACATCTTTAGTCATAAGGAAATGCAAATCAAAATAACCCTGAGATTTCACCTCACACCAGTGAGAATGGCTAAGATCAAAAACTCAGGTGACAGCAGATGCTGGCGAGGATGTGGAGAAAGAAGAACACTCCTCCATTGTTGGTGGGGTTGCAGACTGGTACAACCATTCTGGAAATCAGTCTGGAGGATCCTCAGAAAATTGGACATTGAACTGCCTGAGGATCCAGCTATACCTCTCTTGGGCATATACCCAAAAGATGCCCCAACATATAAAAAAGACACGTGCTCCACTATGTTCATCGCAGCCTTATTTATAATAGCCAGAAGCTGGAAAGAACCCAGATGCCCTTCAACAGAGGAATGGATACAGAAAATGTGGTACATCTACACAATGGAATATTACTCAGCTATCAAAAACAACGACTTTATGAAATTAAAGGCAAATGGTTGGAACTGGAAAATATCATCCTGAGTGAGCTAACCCAATCACAGAAAGACATACATGGTATGCACTCATTGATAAGTGGCTATTAGCCCAAATGCTTGAATTACCCTAGATGCCTAGAACAAATGAAACTCAAGGCGGATGATCAAAATGTGAATGCTTCACCCTTCTTTAAAAGGGAACAAAGAATACCCTTGGCAGGGAAGAGAGAGGCAAAGATTAAAACAGAGACTGAAGGAACACCCATTCAGAGCCTGCCCCACATGTGGCCCATACATATACAGCCACCCAATTAGACAAGATGGATGAAGCAAAGAAGTGCAGACCGACAGGAGCCGGATGTAGCTTCGCTCCTGAGAGACACAGCCAGAATACAGCAAATACAGAGGCGAATGCCAGCAGCAAACCACTGAACTGAGAATAGGACCCCGTTGAAGGAATCAGAGAAAGAACTGGAAGAGCTTGAAGGGGCTCGAGACCCCAGATGTAAAACAATGCCAAGCAACCAGAGCTTCCAGGGACTAAGCCACTACCTAAAGACTATACATGGACTGACCCTGGACTCTGACCTCATAGGTAGCAATGAATATCCTAGTAAGAGCACCAGTGGAAGGGGAAGCCCTGGGTCCTGCTAAGACTGAACCCCCAGTGAACTAGACTGTTGGGGGGGGGCGGCAATGGGGGAGGGTGGGAAGGGGAACACCCATAAGGAAGGGGAGGGGGGAGGGGATGTTTGCCCGAAAACCGGAAAGGGAATAACACTCGAAATGTATATAAGAAATACTCAAGTTAATAAAAAAAAAAATAAATGTTCTGAAACATGACTTCTTAGCTTCCAATCTGGAACTCAAATGGAGGTGGAAGACAGTGAGTTACCAAACAGGCAGCTGGTAATCAATAAGATAGACTTCTAGTAGGGTGAGGACCAAAGGGGTAAGGAGTTGCCTTTCCAGGGAACAGAATAACTTCTAACTTCACTAGATCCCCAGCCTCCCCACCAGCA
Source organism: Rattus rattus (assembly GCF_011064425.1). Classification (NCBI taxonomy): domain Eukaryota; kingdom Metazoa; phylum Chordata; class Mammalia; order Rodentia; family Muridae; genus Rattus; species Rattus rattus. The sequence continues at coordinate 112,867,119 of NC_046158.1, read as the reverse complement.
ATGCTGTGAAAGGCAGTGCACGGCATTTTCTGTTCCTTCTACCAAAACTTTTAATAGGCACAGCGGCTGTAATTATTTTTCATCTGATCAAAGATACAATGTAATGATTTCATATCTAAAGATGTAGATGTAGATATGTGTCTATATGAGCATATGTGCATATCCTTCATAGTTATGGTGAAGTATTTTGTTTCTGTCTTTACATATTTTGGAGGATTTGGGGCTCATAATTATTGCTCAACCTGAAAGCTTGGAGAAGTACGGGTAACAAGATCATACTTGCTTTAGCTCAAACTGAGCCAGTTTTAAACCAAAGTCCTCAAAGATGAAAGGCTTGTGTTTATTCCCTTAATTTCAAAGACTAGTAAGTATTTCATCATTTTTAAATGTAAAAAGCAAGGTTTAAAGGAAAATCATTTTACATTGTCAGGAACCATGAGTAAACATAAAGGGAGTTTTTAAATCAAAACAAGCATGTCAACAAAAAAAAATTCAAAATTAAGAGTCCAACCGGAAAGTGTATCTTCAGACTTTCAACATGATTGTCTTCTCTTCATGCAGAATGGGTCCTTGTGTCCCCCCACACATACCCCTCCCTAGTAACAGCTACTATCACAGGGCTTCTCAAAGAAAACAAATCTTAGCCCTATCTAAGCACATTTTGGAGTGGATTTTTAATAATAGTGTGGTCCGATGCAAAATTAAAGTTCTGCTAATGTCAGGTGCAGAGAAGTGACAGGCAGACACACACACACACACACACACACACACACACACACACACCACGTGTTCTGCATACATTGTTTGGATTCTCTTTCAAAAGCCGATACTACCTTAATCACAGACACGTAGGAAATGAAAGTTGCTTATATGTCTCAGGTAAATTCTAATCTCTTCAGTCTGACAAAAAAAAAAAATCAAGCTTGCCAAATATGTTTAGGTGGAACCATCTTTAATCAAACAAGACATAATTAAACAATCAAATAACATCTGTGCACACACAAAGAACCTCAGGGTTACTTGGTAACTGGCTGTAATTTTGTCCTCCGGTGACAGTACGAGTTTTCTGCGGTTTGTGTTTTCCAGGAGGTGTGCGTGCTGGTGCATTAGAGCACAACACAATGGCCGTTGAAGATGAGCGGGAAGGACTCCACACTCGCCGTCTTTCATTCCTTACAAAAAAAGTTAAAAAAAAAAATACTTAAACAAGCTGGCCTGGTTTTTTGTTTCTTATCTGGAGAACAAAAAAAAAAAAATGTTGAGAGATTTCTCTTCCAAAATTCGGTCAAACAGTAGCAGGTAGATGTGAACGGGTTTTCAGATCAACGAGACCCCTGAATCTGAGCTTCGGGATCTCAGCCATTTTCACAACGTACCTGTCATTACACTCAGATAGTTAAACAAGACAGCCTAAGCAGATGATGTACGGCAGCAAAAAACGAAAGAAAAAAAGATCATCTTGAGACCTAGGCCGTCCCGAAGACCCACCCATGAATTAGAACTGAGAGGATGAATAGGGTGCGCGTCTCTGAGGCCCCGACCATCAGACATGGGAGACCGCCTGTATTGACGCACATTCTTTAGCCTTTCCTGAATGATGCAGATTTTGTATCCTAAGTTATGAAGGTGATTTTTACACTTGTAGGAAAGACTTAAGGCAGCCCTGATGGCACACAACTGTGATCCAAGCACCGACGATGAAAGCCGATGGAAGCCTCGACTGCAGTACTGAATTCCAAGCCAGCACTTGCTAGAGTAAAACCCTGTTTCAAAAGATAGGAGGAGGGGGAAGGAAGAGGGGGAGGGAAGAGAGACGGTGAGATGGAGAGAGATAAAGGAAGGGGAAAGAGAGAAAGGAAGAGGGAGGAGATGCGAAGAGACAGAGAGGGGAAGGGGGAGGGAAGGTAAGGAGTTGAAAATCTGAGCTAGAGGGCCAAGGTAACACTGTATTAAGGTTACTCCTTCTCTCGGCTCTCTCAATGTGTTCTGTGTCCAGCCGAAAAACACAGAATAGGGGAAGTCAATTCATGCGCACTACAGTGCCAATAACTGTTGATTCCTAAAACATCGTAGCCTTTCCTCAAGAGATCATGCCGGAAAATGGAGTCCCACTGTAAGCTTCCTATAAGGGCTGGCTCTGCAAACACAGGAGCTCTGCAGCTCCTCATGGCTCACACTGGGAAAGGCCTCATACTTAGCTTAATAGTTGACTGTCACAGTTGTGATACTAATAATGAATTTTGCTTTGAATTTGTGTTTTGTAAATGAAGAGCGATGAGGCAGCGGAGCAAGTGTGAGAGGAAAGGAGGCAGGCAGCTAGCAGCACACACGTGCGAGCAGCACACACGTGCGAGCAGCACACACGTGCGAGCGGCACACGCGTACAGAATGCAGAGGCTGTAGGCAGAGCAAGTCTGTCTCCTACAAAGGCTGGACAGACCACAGGATGTTCACTAGCATCCAGGATGGGGCAGAATTACAGAATGAAGCCAAGCTGGGACCTGGATTGTTGCTGGTAACATGGCGGCGGCGGCGGCGGCAGTAGCAGCAGGAATGCTGAAATTGACCGTGGTCCCCAAATGTGAGTCTCTGCCAAAAACAGCATCCAGCAGAGCTCAGAGTGGGAGGCCAACTTTCCCTAGCCCAGTCTCAAAGCCCAATCCCAAGTGTCAACAGAAATGCATAGCCTCCCTATCCATAGAGGATCAAGATTCTCCATGGATTTGAAACCAGGAATAGGACAAAACGTACCCCTCCTGTGTTCATGTTTTTCCTATATGTACATACTTAAAGTTTATTTTCCAAATGTGATATAACAAAAGATTAATGACCTGTAGTAAATAGGCTCGATGTAGCAATATACTGTTCTGAAGGCGATGTGATTAGAGTCTCCTTTCCTCTTAATTGCCACAGAGTAGTACATTCAGTGTGGACATGTGTGATAAATGGTGATCCACCCGGGATACAATATGATGACATAAACTTCCTTACCCTACTCAAAAAGACATTTAAAACTGAAGTGCTGAGCAGCTCTCTGCTCCCAGAACCCGTGGGAGAGATACCTTACCGCCTGGTCAGGTGGGCACTCCTGAGGCTGCAGAGTAGAAGAGACCACCAACACTGCCCACCCCTGCCCACATCCCTGGCCCAAGAGGAAACTGTACAAGGCCTCTGGGCTCCCGTGGGAGAGGGCCCAGGAGCGGCAGGAGCCCTGCCTGAGACACCGCCGGAACCTGAAGGAAACAGACCGGATAAACAGTTCTCTGCACCCAAATCCCGTGGGAGGGAGAGCTAAACCTTCAGAGAGGCAGACACGCCTGCGAAACCAGAAGAGACTGCACTCTGCACACATTACTGATTCCAGAGGAAAACACGGAGGCCATCTGGAACCCTGGTGCCTGGAGGCTCCCGGAAGGGCAGCAGATCTTCCTGGTCGCTGCCACCTTGGAGAGCCTGTGGGCACACTCAGCAGCCACGAACTTGAGCCTCAGGACCACAGGTAAGACTAACTTATCTGCTGCAAGTGACTTGCCTGGTGTCATCGGGGCAAAAGTCGGAGAATCCCTCTCGCCACAAGCACGTCCTGTGTCTTCCGCATGTACCACACCCGCGGATCCCGGCCCGCAGCAGCTCTCTGCTCCCAGAACCCGTGGGAGAGATACCTTACCGCCTGGTCAGGTGGGCACTCCTGAGGCTGCAGAGTAGAAGAGACCACCAACACTGCCCACCCTGCCCACATCCCTGGCCCAAGAGGAAACTGTATAAGGCCTCTGGGCTCCCGTGGGAAGGGGCCCAGGTGAGGCAGGAGCCCTACCTGAGACACCGCCCGGAACCTGAAGGAAACAGACCGGATAAACAGTTCTCTGCACCCAAACCCCGTGGGAGGGAGAGCTAAACCTTCAGAGAGGCAGACACGCCTGCGAAACCGGAAGAGACTGCTCTCTACACACATTGCTGATTCCAGAGGAAAACACCGGAGGCCATCTGGAACCCTGGTGCACGGAGGCTCCCGGAAGAGGCAGCGCAGATCTTCCTGGTTGCTGCCACCGCAGAGAGCCCGTGGGCAGCACCCCGCGAGCGAACTTGAGCCTCGGGACCACAGGTAAGACCAACTTTGCTGCTGCAAGTGACCTGCCTGGTGAACTCAAGACACAGGCCCACAGGAACAGCTGAAGACCTGTAGAGGGACAAAACTACACACACGAAAGCAGAACACTCTGTCCCCATAACTGGCTGAAAGAAAACAGTAAAACAGATCTACAGCACTCCTGACACACAGGCTTATAGGACAGTCTAGCCACTGTCAGAATTAGCAGAACAAAGTAACACTAGAGATAATCTGATGGCGAGAGGCAAGCGCAGGAACACAAGCAACAGAAACCAAGACTACATGGCATCATCGGAGCCCAATTCTCCCACCAAAACAAGCATGGAATATCCAAACACACCAGAAAAGCAAGATCTAGTTTCAAAATCATATTTGATCATGATGCTGGAGGACTTCAAGAAAGACGTGAAGAACTCCCTTAGAGAAACACAGGAAAACATTAATAAACAAGTAGAAGCCTACAGAGAGGAATCATAAAAATCCCTGAAAGAATTCCAGGAAAACACAATCAAACAGTTGAAGGAATTAAAAATGGAAATAGAAGCAATCAAGAAAGAACACATGGAAACAACCCTGGATATAGAAAACCAAAAGAAGAGACAAGGAGCTGTAGATACAAGCTTTACCAACAGAATACAAGAGATGGAAGAGAGAATCTCAGGAGCAGAAGATTCCATAGAAATCATTGACTCAACTGTCAAAGATAATGTAAAGCGGAAAAAGCTACTGGTCCAAAACATACAGGAAATCCAGGACTCAATGAGAAGATCAAACCTAAGGATAATAGGTATAGAAGAGAGTGAAGACTCCCAGCTCAAAAGGACCAGTACATATCTTCAACAAAATCATAGAAGAAAACTTCCCTAACCTAAAAAAAGAGATACCCATAGGCATACAAGAAGCCTACAGAACTCCAAATAGATTGGACCAGAAAAGAAACACCTCCCGTCACATAATAGTCAAAACACCAAACGCACAAAATAAGGAAAGAATATTAAAAGCAGTAAGGGAAAAAGGTCAAGTAACATATAAAGGCAGACCTATCAGAATCACACCAGACTTTTCCCCAGAAACTATGAAGGCCAGAAGATCCTGGACTGATGTCATACAGACCCTAAGAGAACACAAATGCCAGCCCAGGCTACTGTATCCTGCAAAACTCTCAATTAACATAGATGGAGAAACCAAGATATTCCATGACAAAACCAAATTTACACAATATCTTTCTACAAATCCAGCACTACAAAGGATAATAAATGGTAAAGCCCAACATAAGGAGGCAAGCTATACCCAAGAAGAGGCAAGAAACTAATCGTCTTGGCAACAAAACAAAGAGAAGAAAAGCACACAAACACAACACATCCAAATATGAATATAACAGGAAGCAATAATCACTATTCCTTAATATCTCTCAACATCAATGGCCTCAACTCCCAATAAAAGACATAGATTAACAAACTGGATACATAGCGAGGACCCTGCATTCTGCTGCCTACAGGAAACACACCTCAGAGACAAAGACAGACACTACCTCAGAGTGAAAGGCTGGGAAACAACTTTCCAAGCAAATGGTCTGAAGAAGCAAGCTGGAGTAGCCATTCTAATATCAAATAAAATCAATTTCCAACTAAAAGTCATCAAAAAAGATAAGGAAGGACACTTTATATTCATCAAAGGAAAAATCCACCAAGATGAACTCTCAATCCTAAATATCTATGCCCCAAATCCAAGGGCACCTACATACGTAAAAGAAACCTTACTAAAGCTCAAAACACACATTGCACCTCACACAATAATAGTAGGAGATTTCAACACCCCACTCTCATCAATGGACAGATCATGGAAACAGAAATTAAACAGAGACGTAGACAGACTAAGAGAAGTCATGAGCCAAATGGACTTAACGGATATTTATAGAACGTTCTACCCTAAAGCAAAAGGATATACCTTCTTCTCAGCTCCTCATGGTACTTTCTCCAAAATTGACCATATAATTGGTCAAAAAACAGGCCTCAACAGATACAGAAAGATAGAAATAATCCCATGCGTGCTATCGGACCACCACGGCCTAAAGCTGGTCTTCAATAACAATAAGGGAAGAATGCCCACATATACGTGGAAACTGAACAATGCTCTACTCAATGATAGCCTGGTCAAGGAAGAAATAAAGAAAGAAATTAAAAACTTTTTAGAATTTAATGAAAATGAAGGTACAACATACCCAAACTTATGGGACACAATGAAAGCTGTGCTAAGAGGAAAACTCATAGCGCTGAGTGCCTGCAGAAAGAAACAGGAAAGAGCATATGTCAGCAGCTTGACAGCACACCTAAAAGCTCTAGAACAAAAAGAAGCAAATACACCCAGGAGGAGTAGAAGACAGGAAATAATCAAACTCAGAGCTGAAATCAACCAAGTAGAAACAAAAAGGACCATAGAAAGAATCAACAGAACCAAAAGTTGGTTCTTTGAGAAAATCAACAAGATAGATAAACCCCTAGCCAGACTAACGAGAGGACACAGAGAGTGTGTCCAAATTAACAAAATCAGAAATGAAAAGGGAGACATAACTACAGATTCAGAGGAAATTCAAAAAATCATCAGATCTTACTATAAAAGCCTATATTCAACAAAACTTGAAAATCTACAGGAAATGGACAATTTCCTAGACAGATACCAGGTACCGAAGTTAAATCAGGAACAGATAAACCAGTTAAACAACCCCATAACTCCTAAGGAAATAGAAGCAGTCATTAAAGGTCTCCCAACCAAAAAGAGCCCAGGTCCAGACGGGTTTAGTGCAGAATTCTATCAGACCTTCATAGAAGACCTCATACCAATATTATCCAAACTATTCCACAAAATTGAAACAGATGGAGCACTACCGAACTCCTTCTATGAAGCCACAATTACTCTTATACCTAAACCACACAAAGACCCAACAAAGAAAGAGAACTTCAGACCAATTTCCCTTATGAACATTGACGCAAAAATACTCAACAAAATTCTGGCAAACCGAATCCAAGAGCACATCAAAACAATCATCCACCATGATCAAGTAGGCTTCATCCCAGGCATGCAGGGATGGTTTAATATACGAAAAACCATCAACGTGATCCATTATATAAACAAACTGAAAGAACAAAACCACATGATCATTTCATTAGATGCTGAGAAAGCATTTGACAAAATTCAACACCCCTTCATGATAAAAGTCCTGGAAAGAATAGGAGTACAAGGCCCATACCTAAACATAGTAAAAGCCATATACAGCAAACCAGTTGCTAACATTAAACTAAATGGAGAGAAACTTGAAGCAATCCCACTAAAATCAGGGACTAGACAAGGCTGCCCACTCTCTCCCTACTTATTCAATATAGTTCTTGAAGTTCTAGCCAGAGCAATCAGACAACAAAAGGAGATCAAGGGGATACAGATCGGAAAAGAAGAAGTCAAAATATTACTATTTGCAGATGATATGATAGTATATTTAAGTGATGCCAAAAAAGTTCCACCAGAGAACTACTAAAGCTGATAAACAACTTCAGCAAAGTGGCTGGGTATAAAATTAACTCAAATAAATCAGTAGCCTTCCTCTACAAAAAGAAAACAAGCCGAAAAGAAATTAGGAAACGACACCCTTCATAATAGACCCAAATAATATAAAATACCTCGGTGTGACTTTAACCAAGCAAGTAAAAGATCTGTACAATAAGAACTTCAAGACACTGAAGAAAGAAATTGAAGAAGACCTCAGAAGGTGGAAAGATCTCCCATGCTCATGGATTGGCAGGATTAATATAGTAAAAATGGCCATTTTACCAAAAGCGATCTACAGATTCAATGCAATCCCCATCAAAATACCAATCCAATTCTTCAAAGAGTTAGACAGAACAATTTGCAAATTCATCTGGAATAACAAAAAACCCAGGATAGCTAAAACTATCCTCAACAATAAAAGGACTTCAGGGGGAATCACTATCCCTGAACTCAAGCAGTATTACAGAGCAATAGTGATAAAAACTGCATGGTATTGGTACAGAGACAGACAGATAGACCAATGGAACAGAATTGAAGACCCAGAAATGAATCCACACACCTATGGTCACTTGATTTTTGACAAAGGAGCCAAATCCATCCAATGGAAAAAAGATAGCATTTTCAGCAAATGGTGCTGGTTCAACTGGAGGTCAACATGTAGAAGAATGCAGATCGATCCATGCTTATCACCCTGTACAAAGCTTAAGTCCAAGTGGATCAAGGACCTCCACATCAAACCAGACACACTCAAACTAATAGAAGAAAAACTAGGGAAGCATCTGGAACACATGGGCACTGGAAAAAATTTCCTGAACAAAACACCAATGGCTTATGCTCTAAGATCAAGAATCGACAAATGGGATCTCATAAAACTGCAAAAGCTTCTGTAAGGCAAAGGACACTGTGGTTAGGACAAACGCAACCAACAGATTGGGAAAAGATCTTTACCAATCCTACAACAGATAGAGGCCTTATATCCAAAATATACAAAGAACTCAAAAAGTTAGACCGCAGGGAGACAAATAACCCTATTAAAAAATGGGGTTCAGAGCTAAACAAAGAATTCACAGCTGAGGAATGCCGAATGGCTGAGAAACACCTAAAGAAATGTTCAACATCTTTAGTCATCAGGGAAATGCAAATCAAAACAACCCTGAGATTTCACCTCACACCAGTGAGAATGGCTAAGATCAAAAACTCAGGTGACAGCAAATGCTGGCGAGGATGTGGAGAAAGAGGAACACTCCTCCATTGTTGGTGGGATTGCAGACTGGTACAACCATTCTGGAAATCAGTCTGGAGGTTCCTCAGAAAATTGGACATTAAACTGCCTGAGGATCCAGCTATCCCTCTCTTGGGCATATACCCAAAAGATGCCCCAACATATAAAAAAGACACGTGCTCCACTATGTTCATCGCAGCCTTATTTATAATAGCCAGAAGCTGGAAAGAACCCAGATGCCCTTCAACAGAGGAATGGATACAGAAAATGTGGTATATCTACACAATGGAATACTACTCAGCTATCAAAAACAACGAGTTTATGAAATTTGTAGGCAAATGGTTGGAACTGGAAAATATCATCCTGAGTGAGCTAACCCAATCACAGAAAGACATACATGGTATGCACTCATTGATAAGTGGCTATTAGCCCAAATGCCTGAATTACCCTAGATGCCTAGAACAAATGAAACTCAAGATGGATGATCAAAATGTGAATGCTTCACTCCTTCTTTAAAAGGGGAACAAGAATACCCTTGGCAGGGAAGATAGAGGCAAAGATTAAAACAGAGACTGAAGGAACATCCATTCAGAGCCTGCCCCACATGTGGCCCATATATATACAGCCACCCAATTAGACAAGATGGATGAAGCAAAGAAGTGCAGAAGTGTAGATCGCTCCTGAGAGACACAGCCAGAATACAGCAAATACAGAGGCGAATGTCAGCAGCAAACCTCTGAACTGAGAATAGGACCCCCGTTGAAGGAATCAGAGAAAGAACTGGAAGAGCTTGAAGGGGCTCGAGACCCTATATGTACAACAATGCCAAGCCACCAGAGCTTCCAGGGACTAAGCCACTACCTAAAGACTATACATGGACTGACCCTGGACTCTGACCTCATAGGTAGCAATGAATATCCTAGTAAGAGCACCAGTGGAAGGGGAAGCCCTGGGTCCTGCTAATACTGAACCCCCAGTGAACTAGACTGTTGGGGGGAGGGCGGCAATGGGGGGAGGGTTGGGAGGGGAACACCCATAAGGAAGGGGAGGGGGGAGGGGGATGTTTGCCCGGAAACCGGGAAAGGGAATAACACTCGAAATGTATATAAGAAATATTCAAGTTAATAAAAAAAAAAAAAAAAAAACTGAAGTGCTTCTTCGTTTGGGCTGAGTTGGGTTGGGTTTCAACAGTTTGAGTTTGGTTGGTTGATTGGTTGGTGTTGGGTTGTGTTGTGTTGTGTTGTGTTGTTGTTCTGTTCTTTTCGCTGTGTTGTGTTGTTCTATTCTTCTGTTTTATTTGATCTCAGATCTGAGATCAAACCTAGGGTCTCACACATACAGGGAAAATACATGACTGCTGGCCTATATCCCCAACCTATAAAATGAGTTATTTCCAAACTTCCCAGGAACATTTTCAAACCAAGGCTGCTCTCGTATAACTGAATGAGCATTAAGGGGAGCTCACTCTGTGAACTTACCAAAAGGCATGGCAGGATCTAGCCAATACCGCATATACTCCACCAGTATGCAAGTACCAAAAAAGAACATATGGACATCGTACCACAAAATAGACAATGTCCCCACTGTGTTAGAAAGTTCCCGAGACACTGCAAGACAAACACCCACAAGCTCAGTAATGAAAATTGAACTTTAAGACTATATTAAATATATTAATATTCGACAGATAAGGACACTACTCTATAAACGTATACAAAGGTTCACCACAAAGCAAATTTTCTCCATTTTTCTTAAAATTGGAGATGATATGACACATGAAGGAGAAAAACCTTTGAATAATAGATCAACTGTTAATAACTTTTACTTTCTTTTTTCTTTTTTTCTTTTTTTTTTTTCTTTTATTTTTTGGAGCTGGGGACCGAACCCAGGGCCTTGCGCTTGCTAGGCAAGCGCTCTACCACTGAGCTAAATCCCCAACCCCTAACTTTTACTTTCTTGAACAGACTTTCACAGGGCCAGAAAAAGGCAGAGAAAACATTATAATTCTATTAAATACATTAACATTTAAAGTTAAACTCAGAAATATGACAAAACCAATTTGTGTGGACAATTGAATCCATCATGGAGAATTATCCTTTGAGGACAACCAGCTATTGATGCACTAAAACTTTTGTTTAACAATAATTCATCAGCAGTTGCTGGAATATTGTCATAGCATTTTAATGCCCATGACACCCAGTATAGTTACTACATCAAAATATTCACCCCAAAATGAAATATCAAAATTTAATTGTAGTCTTGCATTTTCCGAGAGCAGCTAATGCTGTTTCTCACTCTATCCACCGCAAATGCAATTTGTAAAAGCATAAATGTTGTCTTCAATGTTGCTTGGCGTGATCGTACATGCCCACAATCCAAGACTGAGTTCAAGACTAGCCTCTGCTATATCATGAGATGCGGTCTCAAAAACTAAAAGTAAAAAATAAAACCTTCAACACATGTTCTTGGAGAGAGCCACTGTACAAGACACAAAGTCTCCAGAACACTGTAATCAAATCCACACATGAGATGGTATGGAAAATCACAAAGCACTCAGGAGTCCCTCCATATTCTCTTCCGCATTCTCTCTAAACCAAGCATAGAGCAAGACACACATCCGTGTTAGACATAAAGAAAAGGATGATACCACTTAGTCAGGAACCCGTTCATGTCTTAGCAGGGCACTCTGCTGTATAAGTTGGGGGCCTTTTACATGAAAGCCTTAATGGAGTGTTGTCGGAAGATTTAGATTTGGGACTATTTGTACATTCCTTGTTATAGGACCCAGTCTAAAATGAAGTTCATGTATACCTCAAAATAAGTGGCTTCAGGCTAATTTTATAAAATATTTTAATAAATCTGTGCATGAAACAAGTTTCATGGTATAGAGTTTTTTACTTGCAATATTACATTTGAGCTAAAACTTTCAGATTTCGGGACATTTTGGATTTAGAATTGTCAGGTTAGGACTGCTCAGCCCATAAGAAGCAGAATATCTCATTTGGGATGAAATGGATTTTTATAATAATCTGGTCTGTCAGATAGCATAGATGTCATAAAATGCTTACCAAACACGGGAAGAAAGCCAATGCAAGACTCACGAGTGAACTTAGGAAGGGCTCCTATGTGTAGAAATAGCAGAAGAGACAAAGCCAATAATTTCCTTGTGAAATGCTAGAGTAACCAAGGCAGTCAGGGGCTATAAATTAAATCTAAAACCTGAAAAATTCAATGTGCAGAGGTCTTGGCTGAAAGGGCACAGCCCAGGAGTGACAGCACAGGCAAAAGGGGCAGCTAGAGAAGTTTGCCAAAGAAATCTCAAAAGGGAGAGGAACTGACACATAGGAAAGAAATGTCAGAGAAATCAAAGACACCTACAAGGGACCAGTGGGCGCCATAGCTCCGGAGAGGAGAATCAGAACTCCCAGATAGAAAAGGCCATTGAGTCCTTGGCAAGATGCTTAAAACATGTCCAACCCCAGTGGAAATACTGCAGAACCCAAGAAAGCACACAACAGGGATGCTGACTAGAAGTCGGTGATCATCTTCTAGAAAAGAGTGGGATGGTGTGCCACATTGAGATTCTCATTCGTAACACCAGACAAAGGAGAAAACAACAATATTATTCTTCTTTCTAGTGAGAAGGATTTCAAGAAGCCAAAATTTGGTTTACATATAAATGATAAATTCATATAGTACAATACTGTTCAATACTTTCTAATGTAGTCTGGTAGGAAAGTGTATTAGTTGGTGTTTTGTCACTTCCTATTGTTGTGACCAAACACTTGACAGAAACAGTTCAAGGGGGATGAAATTATTCTGACCCACGGTGTTTGATGGTTCATTTCATGGTTGTTTGACACTATATGGTTGACCTGCATATCATAGTGGCAGAAACCACTGTCTGACAAAGACAGGGACAGAGAGAATGTATTAAACAGCAGATATGAATTAGCTATGCAGTTTACAGTTTAAAAAAAAACCCTAAAGAAAAGTAAACAGTTTCTTTTCTGGCTAAAAGCTGAAATGTCCTTAGGCCTAGTGGCAGTTCTATTCTTGCCAGAGTCCAAAGAAGCCAGAAGGGAGTCCTGTTACCTTTTCTTCTAAGCAGCACCCTTTCCAGGAAGCCACATGGATGGTGTGACTGAAACTGCAAGCTCTAGATGGGAATAGACTTTCCAGCTCATTTCCCACCCATGTCTCTGTCCAGGGAATAGAGACGCAAGAGTATCCTGCTCCAGGGTACCCCTCCCCTTGTACAAGAGCCCCAACACATTTCTCTTTCTTAAGGTCCCTCTCAAAATACTTCCTTCTAAAACTCACCTTTTATGGTCTGTGGATTTCATTCCTTGAATTCACAAGACAAAACCTTGAAAGCCACTTAGGTTAACTTTGGAGGCCACTGAGTTTCTAGGCCTCTCAAGAAAAGGATAAGGCCTCAGGAAGACTCCATCACCCTCAAAGACAACCCAATATTCCCCTATCAGTATGATAATTTCTAGAGAAATAACATGTTAAATAGAATATAGGTGCTAACAGTGATCATCTCTGAAGAAATAATGTAGGTGGCTTTTTTGTCTATTTTCAACTGCTTTGGGCTTTTTAATATCTCTTCAACAAACTTAGATTCAAACTTTTAGTCTCAAAAACTATATTTAAAGCATAGAGCAAATGATCAAATATTGGGAAGATGAGTTTCGGCACAAAATGAAGTGGTACTATATGGAATTCTGGGCCAAGATGGTTTAGAAACATTGACTTTGTGTCCTAGTTTTCTTTCTGTTGCTGTGATAAACCATTGACCAAGACCCACCCATAGGAGGAATGGATTTATTTGGCTCACAGGTTACAATCCATTATCATTGAAAATCAAGGCAGGAATTTGGAAGCAGGAATTGAAGCAGAAACTGTAGAAAACCAATACTTACTGCTTGCTTGGTAGGCTTTTTTATGCACCAATCTTTAGCCAACACCACCTTCCCACAACGAACTGGGCCTGCCTACATCAGTTATCAACCAACAAAATGTCCCCCCACAGACAGACATGTCCACAGGCCAATCTCACGCGGGCAATTCCTCAACTGCCATTCTCTCGGGTTATGTCTAGGTTTGCATCAAACTGGCAGAACTAACCAGGTCATCCCATACTGCTTTCTCCTTTTAAAGCTTCTTACATTGGTGTTATCTGTAATAGACTACGTAAAATGTGACTTTCCTGTTGAAATAGCACAGTAACTATGCACTTGGTCAAAAGAAGAGGATCTCTCTTGGGAACCTAACACTCCATTTGAACAACATCAGTGGCCTCACTAATGGACTACTGCTAGGAAGAGAGGTTCACTTTAATATATGCTAAATAGATGGAATAATTATCCCTTTAACGAGATTCAGTGCTAGCCCTCCCAGGATTCCTTCCTACTACAGTTTTTAGAAGCCCAGCATCATGAGGTTTGGCTAGGTCTGTCCATCTTTCTGAGCAATATTCCTCTCTCTCTCTCTCTCTCTCTCTCTCTCTCTCTCTCTCTCTCTCTCTCTCTCTTTCTATCTCTGTCTGTCTGTCTGCCTGCCTGCCTCTTCCTTTCCTTTGCATCTGTCTTGGTATTATATTTTTGGTTGTTTTGTTGTTTTGCTTTGTTCTCGCTGTTGCTCTTTCTTTGTCTCACTTTTGGATGCTGGACAGAACCTAAGAACGCTATTTCTGGTACTTCAGGTTTTCTTGTTCTTTCTCAAAGCATCCCCTCCCCCATCACGTGGCTGCTTGTCTACAGTGTGCCTAACCTCTACACCAGTAACTCATATAGTGTACCCCTGTCTTTCTCTCATCCATTCTTCTCTGAGAAGTTGACACAATTTATAGCTTGCCTGTATGTATGTTTGGTTGGTTGGTTGTTTTTTTTTTTCTTTTAGACTCGATTAAATTGTTCTTGAGCTTCTATTTGAATCCATTTTTAATAATTTTATTAATGAAACCAAGATTCCCTAAGAGAGCAATTTCCAAGTATCAATATAATTCCTTATCCAGGAGGAGAACCGTGTGTGTTACAGGGGCAGCAGGCATAGCAGTGCATATGGTCAGACAAGCTGCTATCATACCTGTTGGGCACAGAACTTTCCCTTGGCAAGAATGGTTAGTATTTCCTTCCAGAGATACTAAGCATTTTAAAATGTATACCACAAGTACATTTCTTGACCTCAATAAAAGAATCATTTTTGAAATAACTAAGAAAATTAATCACAGAATTTGCTGCTATAGAAGTATTTGTTTTTCTCCACAGAACAGAGGAGAAACGTCAAACATTGGATAATCAAACATGAAACAAGGTGTAAATGCCAAAAAGAGAAGCCGAGGGCAAAAGAGGGCAAGCCCCATAAAAGAAAAAAAAAAAAAACAGTAAGAATCAAACAGAAATGCTGTGTGATCCACAGCGATCAAGCTGGAAAGGAAATCCCAGAGGGGCTTATGCAAAAGATGAAGCCCACAAGACTGAGTTCCTGGGCTTTGATAAGGAAGGTTTTCCCACTGGCTTCCTCCTGTCTTACTCACTTTCTGGCAGGGAGGCCTCCCCCCTCCTCCCCGGTGGGAACGCTGGAGGCCCTGGAGCGAGCACATTTCTCTTTGAGCTGGTTTGACTCCTAGGGAGTCCCCCACCTTTGCCTCAGCCAGCTCTGAGCTTAGTTACCTCGTGGCTACCTCATATGATCTATTAATGGACACTCACACGCCTGATTAATCCCTTGGTTTGCTCGGAGTCTTATCGTTTGCACTTTTAAAGGGAGCAAGTCACATTGTAAATCCCAAAGGACCCATGAACTGAAGTCTGAGTGTGAATGGAAGGTTTCTGGGTATCCCACAGAGTGCTGGTGCCCTCTTAGTGGATTTTGAACAGAAGAAACACCTAAAGGCTCCAGGATCACGGAAGTTACCTGACCTGACTGAAAAAGCCGGGACCACATCCTGGGAACTCCAGTTCTACTCCTCATTGTGTTCTGGAACAGATGTGTAACCTATTCCCAATCCGCCCAGCCATCACACTAGTTTCAAAAAGAGGCAAATAGCATTAACAGCTTGTCCTTCCCTAGCCTAGATGGAACACTGACACACAGTTCATGAAGAGTAACTGCCTTCATTATCCATGGATGCCACTTACACAAATATATTCCAAGTCACGTGCTTGTTAAATGTATTAGTAACCCCGGAATGAGAACAGAATTTGAGCTAGGCATGGTGACAAACACCTTTAACCCAGCACTCGGAAGGCAGAGGCAGGTGGATCTCTGTGAGTTTGAGTCCAGCTTGCTACACAGTGTGAGTTTCAGGCCATCCAGGGCTACACGCTGAGACCCCTTCAAAGAGAAAACCCAAGCCAAACAAACCCAGCATTTGTATGACTCTGTATGGCTATTTGCAAAGCAGCAAAGCTTTCGAATCAATTGATCCACATGTTTTCAGCTGAGGTCAAACAGCCGCATGCTAAATCTAGCATTCCAGGTATCTTGATTGGGTTCATTCTCTCAGCCATTTAAAGAGTTATAAGGCAGGGAAAATCTGAGGTCTGAAAGGTAGCAGCAGAGAAATCTCAAACACTGCAAACAGTAGCAGACAGACTCAGCTGTAGAGGAAAGGTGTGGGGGTTGGGGAATGAGGGGAGACACACACATGAACCAGAAGTGGGACTAGAAAAGCCAAAAAATGCAGTCTCCTCCCAAGAGACCTCTGAAGAGCTGCTCCCCTAATGGAGGGATGGTCAGTTTGAAGAAAGATGGGATGATTGATTGGCCCACAGCTGTCAAGTGGCATGCCCTGATCTGGTCTTGATCCTGTTGAGCCCACCCACCAGCAGGAAGCCTGTTGGAGGGAGACAAAAGCCTTTGTTGGAAACTGGTAGGGTTTGGCTTCAAGTCAGGAGTATGAGGAAAATGCTGGTCCCCTTAAAAATGTTCCACCTTTATTGTCTAGACATGGTCCCTCATCCATCCACCTAAGAGGGAGTCTGTGTGACTCCCAGTCTCTCAAGCATGTCCTCTATCGTCCTGTTTTTTTACTTTCTTGCCACAGACACACATGCTTTCCACAACCAGTGAGTGTCCCATTCTGGTCATTTTTATTCTTTGGGTGGCTAATTCTCTCGCTTTAGGATGGAACCCAAACGTTCTGCTTCGGGCAGTGTTCCTAGCTGTAAGGATACAGATAGGCTTCTCAAAAAGTGCATTTATGTTAAACATCATTCCGGTATACGTTCTAGTGCTGCTGGCGAAGAGTTCAGTGTGAGTAGATCAACAATATATACTAAATAAGAGACCAGACTCATTAAACAAGGTTATATTAATAATTGGTTGATAAAAAACACTCTGACAGAAGCTTGCAGAAAACTAACTCTGTATTTCTGGCAGTTCAATATCTCCCAATTCAGTGATTAAGAAGATTACTTTTGTAGCCTTGACGCCCAGCATAGAGCATCAGACTCCACAATAATGTGATATTTAAATTCTCAGACTGTGAGTAGAGATAACAGAAAGGGATAGGAGAAGATTTTCAACTTAGCACCCACAGCCATTCTTAAAATATCACTTTTGTTGTTAGTAACTTTGTTATTTTTCAAGAGTGTGGCCTCCTTCCAAACCAAAAGGAACTGGGTCTGAGGTGGTATCTAGAAGACCAATTTGACTCAGACTGTAGGTGACATGTTCCCACTGAAGAAAGTGAACAGAAATCCTACCCAGATCATAAGGAAAATGTAGGAACACACCTGCCTTCAAACAAGCAAGGACGTCTTCAGTCCTGTTGGGAACACGAGGGCCATTTGACTACGTGGCAGTTATGAGAGGTGGCTGTTCTGTGATGGGCCATCAGCATCTTTCAGCGGACTCAGCTGGGTCAAGGGTCATCTGTCACTGGAAGACCTAGCCTTCTCTAATCCTAAGCTGCCTAGTCATCAGCTTCATCTCCACCTGATGTTTGTTCAGCCTGAGCTGTATTACTCATGTGAGCCTTGAGGCAATGCAAAATTCCACCAAAAAATTATATCAATCCCGTATCCCAGAGGCCTGTGCAAGCGGCTAACATTTTAAATAAAAGCACAGGTACCGAGATGATAGTGTTGTTCTTTGATCATTCAGAAACACTCCTTTCTTCAGGGGCTACAGCGCTCATATTTATTTGAGGGGTTAGAAGAAGGTTATTTTCTAGATCTTTACATTTTCCTTACATTAGAAACATGAAAAATAAGAAAGAAAAAATGCAAGACGTATCCATAAAAAGAAGTGACTTGAAGAAATGAATTTCATACCTAGGAGCTTATTTCCTACTGCTTTTTAGTACGGTTGATGTGTGTCCCAAGAGATATTAATTGAAACAAAAAAAGTTAGACTGTGGTATTGAAACCTTTGTTTCATAGGAAGAAGTCTCAATCAGAATTTCTAAAAATCTACAGCTCCATCTACTGGCAACCTCCAGTAGTGCTGCCTATTTCCCTTCAATCCTATGGCTGCCAACCCATAGCTCTGTGCACTATGAGGACAAGCATTGAAGTGCACTTGACAGGAGAGACCGAAAATACTTTTCTGGCATGAAATCAACCACATGGTTTTTAAAAAGTCTTACTTTCTCAGAGGCTTCCCTAGTTGCCATGGTTCCCCATGGACCTATTTCTTTTGCATTTTGCCCCACATTTCAAAGAATTTCATATATGAATACTATATCTCTAACATTTCTACCCTTTCTGCTCTTCTATCCAACTCCTTCTGTGTCCTCTCCCCCCCAGATTTATGATCTCTTTTCCTTTAATTACACCACACACACACACACACACACACACACACACACACACACACATCTACTTCGCTCATTTTGTGTTTCTCATATTTTGTTTGTTTAGAGCTCTAGGAATCTGATCAGAGACCTCATCCTCAAAGAAGACTGGCAGATATTCTCTCTCTCTCTCTCTCTCTCTCTCTCTCTCTCTCTCTCTCTCTCCTCTCTCTGTCTCCTCCTCCTCCCTCCCTCCCTCCCTCCTCATTAAACACAGTGGTCGCCTGTGACTCTTCACCTTGGGCTGGGACCCTGTGAGATATCCCCATCTGTACTGGTTTGTCCACTGCTGTTTTTGGGCAGGTCTTGTTAGGTGACCAGACTGTGGATAGTTCATGAATATACTTCCTTGTCATATAGAAGACACTATCTCACAGCAAACAGCGTGATCCCCCGGTTTGTACAATTTTTCTGCCCCTCCTCTAAGAGGCTTCCTGAACTTTAAGTATCGAGGTGGTGCTATAGATCTATTACACATTAATTAGGATTGGGCGCTCCATAAACAGGTGTTCTCTGCCTTTTAACTAACTGGGATTTCCCATAATGCTCTTTGTAGCAAAAAAGAAACTTCCTTGGTGAGGGGTGAAAGCTGTATTTATCTTTGTGAAATAAAGAAAAATTATTTAGAATGTAGTTAGGAATTATACTGATTTGTGAAATATAATAGTAGGTTCACTTCTGGGTCCTCACCAACTACTGGTAGGAGACTAGGTTTACAGAATTCGGCATGAGTTCCTTCCTTTCAAGCAGGCCTTAAGTCCAATGAGACATCTATTGGTTGTCCCCAAGATATAAGTGCCACTACTGCATGGTTGGTGATATCTTACCAGGATGGTACACTTTAAAACCGGGTGAAACTATTGACTGCTTTTCTCCTTTGACGGATTGCATAGAGCTAGTCCTCAGGGGAAAGGCATCAAGTCCAACTCAGTGCCTCCCAAGTCCTGTGTCTGAAGTGTATGGTGTCTTCAGTAGCAGGGTTTTACCAAGTTCAGGGAGGCAACCAAAGGCAATGGCAGTAGCCTGTATTGTTTTGGGAGTCTTCTCAACTTTTCTGACCAGCAGCTCACGGGAAGGATCCCTATGCCTGCTACTGGGGGTTTTGTTGGATAGTCTATGGTGCTTCTGGAAAGCAGTATCACCTCAAGCAGCATATCTTCACATAAACACTGCATATATCTTATAAGTATATACAATGTATTTATGTTTACACAAATATTTGTATATAGTATATTTTAAATAAACATAAAATAATATTTCCTATTGATTTTCCCATTACATATTCCTCCGTCTCTCTATAGATAGATAGATAGATAGACAGATAGAGATAGATAGATAGATAGATAGATAGATAGATAGATAGATAGATAGATATATAGATAGATATGATAGAGAGAGACAGAGAGAGATAGACAGACAGACAGATATCCCTTTCCTTCCTCCCTAATTAAATCCCCTCCAATTTTTCCCATTTCCCCCTCTTAGCACCTCTGTCCAGCTATCTCCCCTCAGAGCTCTATCTCATCTTACCTCTTACATTAATGACGTAGCCTACTCAATAACCAGCTATGTAACATGCTCAATAATGCATACCACTAGTTACGCTTCTATTCTCTGTCCATTCTTGTTGATAATTGTGTAGTGTTAACTAGTTCCTCTGCAAACTGGTCCCATCTAGTTTACCACTAAAAAAACTGGGCTTTGTTTTGAAAACTGAGCACGTTCAGTGGATGCCTCAGTGAGGACAGTGTGACAAATGACCCTCCAAAGCCAGTACTTCTTTGCATATCTTTCACTTAGGGTTAGCAGAGCTGGTGAAGTTCTTGTTCTAATGGAAATTATTATATAAATAACTGCAAAACTGAAACGATCATCTCTGTTGTTGTAGCAGGTATCGTAAGGAGATTATTAGAAAAATGGATTCTTATATTTCTCTACAAATATGCCTGAGACTTTGGATCCACCATGAGAAGCAGTCTCATCACCCTGAAGGAGCAAGAATCTGGTCAAAGTGAGTAGAGAAGACTAAGGAGAAAACGGGGAACCAGGAAGCATAAAAATAGAAGCCTCTACCCTCCATGGCAGCTATCTGGAGCTAGCCATAGCTTAAGAAAGGAGTTATTTTGAGTTTAGCATTTAATTATCACACACATCTGGAACTTTTAGATGTGATTGATCTTACTGCTGAAAGTGTGTGTGTGTGTGTCTGTCTGTCTGTCTGTCTGTCTTAGGGTTTCCATTGCTGTGAAAAGACACCAAGACAGGGCAACTCTTATAAAGGACATTAATTGGGGCTGGCTTACAGGTTCAGAGGTTCAGTCCATTATCATCAAGGAAAGAAGTGTGCCAGCATCTAGGCAGGCAGGCATGGTGCAGGAGGAGCTGAGAATTCTGCATCTTGTTCTGAAGGCAAACAGGAAAAGATTGATTTCCAGGGTCTTAAAACCATCCCCACAGTGACACGCTTCATCCAACAAGGCCACACCTCCTAACAGTGCCACTCACTGGGCCAATCATATTCAAACCACCACAGTGCCTGTGTGTTGGTGTGTCTTTGTCTGTTTATATGTGCGTATGTGTGTATGCATGTGTGCATGTGTGTACATATGTGCATGTGTGTACATATGTGTGTATATGTGTATGCATGTATGTAGGTGCATATATGTTGTGTATGTATGTACATATGTATGTGTGTATTGTGTAAGTGTGTGTATGTCTGTGTGTATGTGTGTGTGTGTGTGTGTGTGTGTGTGTGTGTGTGTGTGTGTAGTGTTGTTTCAGGGACTGTTTAGAGGAACATTGAGATTTCGTTTTGTTTCTAATGCTGAATCAAACTAAATGAAGCTCTTTAACTTTTATATAAAGTCTAAACATTGTCATCTGAGTGCTGTCCCAGGACCTCAATCTCAAAGTTTTGATCATAAAATTAAATTATCTTGGATAGTCATAAGTGACACAAGGATTTTTTTTTATCATGAAAAATAGCTATAAAGTTACTCAAAGATAAGTCTTGTCATCATAGTGGAGAAACAGCAAGTTGTCTTCTAAAAATACAGTTGTGTTCTACTCACTTAAAAAACATCTTCAGTAATATTTTAGTTAGAAAATTCCCATGTTTTTATGAGCAAATTTTGCTCATAGTTTCTCCTTCTCAAACTATGATTACCTATTTTAATTAAGATGATGATAGCTTCATTAAGTGAATATGTGCTGTCCTCTTTTTTTATAATTGAAGTTATTTGAACAATTTAGAAATTGATTTTTATTGAAATTCTGAAAAATAAAAGCCTGCTGTAAATCAATGGAGTCCATTGGCTTTTTGAGTAGGTTTTTTTCTTTCATACACCTGTATGATAATCTATGCAGGTTTTCTACTTCCTTTGTAGTCAGTTTTGGTTGCTACTTTGCTAGAATATCATGAATTTCTACTAGATGACTGCCAGAGAATTATGCAAAGAACATCCTGATCAAGGTTTCGTTGTATTCTAGATTCATTTATAAGTACATTTTTTAGCCCTAGTGTATTTTCTTTCTCTTTTTTTTTCTTATTATTATACTTGGAAAAATAGTTTTTTTGGTAAGTACACATAGAACTTATTCTTAGTTTTTTTTTTACTCCTGTCTATTTTTGTATTTGCTCTATTTACTATCATATTTTATCTTTACTAATGTGTTCCCCCTCTTATAGTTTGTTGTAATATTTCTTCTTAGGTTGCGGTTTTCCTCCATCTCTCCCAGCGACCTGAACCTTGCTGTGGTTTCTCTTCAGTAGCCCTCCCTCTCTCAGTCACCAGACACACACGGAAGCCCCCTACCACCATCCCAGTACATTTCCTGCAGAGTTCAGAATGCGGATCACCATCTTTCTCTCTTCCACTGTCTCCCGGCCCCAACATGTCCTCACTCGCTGGGTGATCCTTTCACTGCCCTGTTGCCTGCGGCTTGGGTCACAGGATTTTCTCTCTACCCCTGTGTTCCTCATCACACTCTAAGATATGCTGTTATCAATACATGTACTGCCTTCTAAACACAGTTTCCTCACTACCCAAATTGAAGTTCACACCATCATTATGACTCCTCTTTTCAGGATTCCTCAGTTTCCCAATGTCTACAACTCTCCACAGACTCACCTCTGCCCATTGATGGCTGCTCCTATATGGGAAATGCTTATTAACAGAGCTCCAGTGGTCCGTTGACATGGCTCAGTGGCTCTCATAATCTTCAAAACTACATTCCTGCCCTAGTAATGTCTAACCCCTTCCTACACTTCACTCCAACTGAAGAGTTCCATTTTCATTTCATTGGGAAGATGGACAAATCAGAAAACCCTGAGCTGGTACCAACTGACTTCCTATCATGATGGATGTGGTTCAGTCTAAAAGTAAGACTTTTCATTAGCAGCGTTCCCGTACATTCTTTAGTAATCCATGCTCTCTTCTGTATTTTCAATCCCCCTCGGTGCAATATATATCACAATGTTGAAGAAAGACTTTCAAATTACCTATCGACCTCTCCGAATTTCTCTGCTTCTCTTCATAGCAGGAGTCCTCAAAGTGACACTGTCATTGATTTTTGTCCTCTTTCTTTTTGTCAGCCCTCATCCCCCACTTTCTTCTCTATTCGAACCATGACTTTTATGTCTACTTAAATGAGTCCAGTGTAGTTAAGTAGCATTTCATTCCATTTGTGCTAAGTCCTCCTCGGCATTCACTATGGTCGGTTACGTTTTCCTTAAAGTAATTCTTCCTTTAGTTTCAAAGCCCTCCAGTATATTATGTCTCGATATTTCATGGGCAACAATTCCTAGTATACAAAAAGTGTGAAATTAATTTTCCTCTTTCAATAACTAAAGTTAGTGTTGATTTACGTACTTGCTTTCTAATGACAGAAAACACATCGGTTGTCTTAATACAAAACACAGTCACTTTATTGACCTTTGGCCCCTCTAGAGTTTATCATGAAATGTTAGAGACACTATAAAACCAGAGATTTTTGTTTTACTTTTTTTATGTGTTTTTTCAGGGTATGAGTGTAAGTGTGTGTTTCTTAGTTTGAGACAGTGTCTCACTGTGTAGCCCTGGCTGGCTTGAGCTTGAGATGTAGACCAAGCTAGCCCCAGACACACAGACATCCACCTCTTCTGGCTCCCATGTGCTGTGATTAAAGGTGCATAGTACCATGCCCTGCTATTTTTAAACAAAACTTGAATTATCATGTTTAAAGGAAATAAGAATTGACAATATCTGTGACAGCACACACAAGACCTGTACAAGCTCAGGCAAGACAAAATTCCAGCACACAGAAGGGAATACGTGGTAAGCCAATTCAGAGATGACTGCAACAATGGATGTGAAGTCCTACTCCTAGCCAAGAAGGTTTTTCTAATTCATACCTGCTAGGAGAAGGAACATCAATGTTTTCCAATGGACCAACACTGAGTATATCAACTGTACTCCAGGATAGAGCCAAGCCCTGATGTAGCTGGCCAACACAAAACAGAATCCATGCTTTATCTTGTTTCTTTTTTGTTTTGTTTTGTGTAATTTTTTTTTTGGTTTGTTTTGGTGGTGATTGTTGTTGTTTTCTGATTTTGTTTGTTTTAATTTTGGACTTTGATTTGGTTGATTTAGTTTGTTTTGATCTGGTTTGATTTGAGGACATTAAGAAAAAGAATACGAAGTTGCATGGGTAGGATGTGGGAAAGATTTAGGAGTTGGGAAAAGGGAAAGAAAAAGGGAATTGCTTATAGCCTTCCTTAAGTGGTAAGCCCATTCAGAGATGACCGTGACAGAGCCTTGTCATCAATGCTATTAAACATCAAAAGAAAATGCAACTGGGAAACCAAAGGCTGTGATCTAGCATCCTGACAGATAAACTCTAATTCTAATCCAGTCATCCACCCTGGCAGCAGCGTCATCAAAAAGCAGATAAGATAAACAAGGACTGTTGCTCCCAAACCACAATTTAGCAGCAACTGTGCATGCCACAGAGATGTGTGTCATTTCCAGGGTATGTTTTTAGGCCAAATAGGAGAATCAAAATTTAAAAATAAAGTATTGAATGAAAAAAATGGCTATATTAAAGGCTAGGTACAGCCGAAGAAAGACTTAGTGAATTAGAAAAATAAATCTGAGGAAACTGTTTTAATATGATAAGATATATAATATACAGAAAGAAAGTTTATACCATACAGATATATATTTTAGCTTAAAAATGTGATTCTGGAAGCTTGCCAAGGAGAACTATAGTAACATAAGAAATAAAGTAAAAAAAATAATAATAACAATGATCAAAAACAGAAATAGCAGTTAGTCCACGATGAAATCTCAGCATTAACTAATAAATCTAGATGACAGTTTGGAAAAGAAATACTTAATGTCTTTCAAAGAATTCAATTACTTCTTGAACTAAAAAGGGCATAATTTCTGTTTTCTTATTGCAAAAATAAGTTAAATATTTGCCAGAAAGCTTAACTTTTCCATATACATACAGGCATTTTTAATTCTATACAGTTGAATATGAGGTTCTTAAAAATAAAGGTCAGTTTCTCAGAAAACAGGAAATAGTTCTTACCTCAAGACCCAGATATACCACTCCTGGGCACATACCCAAAAGATGCTCCATCAACCCACAAGGACACATGCTCCACTATGTTTGTAGCAGCTTCATTTTTAGTAGCCAGAAACTTGAAACAACCTAGATGTCCTTAAACTGAAGAATAGTAAAGGAAATGTGGTACTTCTACACAATAGAAGCTATTAGAAACAAATATCATGAATTTTGCAGGCAAATGGATGGAACTTGAGAATATCATCCTGAATGAGGTTAACTCAGACCCAAAAGGACATTGATGGAATGTACTCACTTATAAGTTGATATTAGCCATAAAATATAGGTAATATGCCAAGACCAAAGGAAACTAAACTAGAAGGAAGGCCCAGGCAAGGAAGCTTGAATCTCACTTAGATGGAGGTGAATGGAGGATTCAGGATCAGGTGTGGTGATGGACAGGAGAGATGGCTAGATGACCATGAAAATGGATGGAAATCTGCCACACTCAGGAGTGAGGAGGTGGGAGGCATTACCAGGATGAGACAGAGACATGGGATAAGGGAGGCATCCAACAATCAATGAGGGTGACCTTAACTGTAACTCACTACACTAGGGATATAGAACCTGAAGAGGCCACCTCCTGTAACCAGGCAGGAATCCCAGTGGAGCAACACCAACCCACACACAAAACTTTAAACCCCCAAATTTATCCTGTCTACAGAAAATGAAGTCATGGGGGGATAGAGCAGAGACTGAGGGAATGGCCAACCAATAATCAGCCAAAATTTAGACCCATCCAATGGGCAAGCATCATTCCCTAACACTATTAGTGATACTCTGTAACTCTTGCAGACAGGAGGGTGTTGTCCTCTGAGAGGCTCCACCCAACAGCTAACTCAGAAAGATAAAGACACCCACAGCCAAACAGTGGATAGAGCTTGGGGACTCTTATGGAAGAATAGGAGGAAGGATTGCAGCCCACAAAGGAACTCCACAGGAAGACCAACAGAGACAACTAACCCTGAACCCTTGGGGCTCTCATAGTCTGAACCACCAACCAAAGGACATCCATGGGCTGGACCTAGGCCTCCCCACTCATATATATCAGATGTCCAGCTTGGTCTTCATGTGGGTCCTGAACAACTGGAATGGGGGCTATCCCAAATGCTGTTGCTGGTATGTGGGGTATGTTCTTCTAGCTGGGCCGCCTTGTCTGACCTCAATGAAAGAGGAAGCACTTAGCCTAGCAGAGACTTGAAGTGTCAGGGTCAGGGTATACACAGGGGGCCCCCAACTGCTTAGAGGAGAAGTGGAGAGAGGGGGCAAGGATTTGGGGGGGTGACCAGGAGAAGGGCAGTGATCAGGATATAAAATGAATAAGTAAAACCAAAATTAAATTTTAAAAAAGTCAAGCCATGTATATGGTCACTGGTATCTCTAGGTTCCAGTGTCCCTTGTCAGCCCTATAATTACTAACACTCTCTTAATTTGAAGCCTCAGTTATAGAAAAAATTAAAACTATTTTGGACTTTAAATTCTGTCACATTTATAATAAAAGTTGTTACTAGAAAATTAGTCTGTTTCTTCATCTTATTCAATGCCACTTGTCCTTCTGTAGGCACTAGACGCTACAAGAGTCACTGTGAAGAAAACCTCCCATTGGCTAGGTTGCCTCTCTGAATCATCAAGTGACTAAAGGTCTTGTGCGTGACCCATCTAATCAGAAAATGTCATCCGTGCAGTCACCAAATTCACAAGTTTACATTGTTTAAAGATTTATTTTGTTTAGATGAGAGTTTGGCCTGCATGTATGTATGTGCACCATCTGTGTGCCTAGTACCCACATAGGCCAAAAGATGATGTCAGACCTCCTTAAACTGGAGATACAGAAAAATTGTTCGCCATCATGTGGGTACAGAGAACTGAACCCAGGTATTCTACAAGGGCCAATATTACACACACACACACACACACACACACACACACACACACACACACACACAAAATGTATGTTTGTTCTCAGTTCTCTCTTTTCCCTGACCATGCTCTTAGCAATCTGTCCTTCCATGCTTATCAAGAGTCTAGCCCCAACCTTTGATTCTGAAGTTGCCTTGTGATTTGTGTTTAGCCGACAGAATAAGCCTGAAATGGCATCGTATCTACTCCAAGCCTAGACCTAGAGGGGTCTTGAAAACTTTTGCTATCAATTTAACCTTTGCTTTCACTATGACGAAGAAGTATGATTTGTCATCTAGAAGAGGCCACATGAAGCAGAGAAAGCTCCAGCTGATTATAGATGCAGGAAAACCTAGACAAAACCATCTGTGCCAATCAACCGGCTGTCAAAAGAGAAACCAACACCTACTTCAGTAGGCATTGAAGTCTTAGAATTGTTTCCGGCCTTATAATTTAATGAATGTCCTCCTTTGCAGTGTGAGTTCAGTTCTCAGGAAACTCATTCATACATTTTTGAAGTTTCAGTTTTGTTGAATAAGATCTTTGCTTTATTGAAGGTTTTGTGAGTTTTCCGTGCAACTAATTTTTGTCCCTCCTTCCTTAGCAGGTATTGTGTAAGGACTTAAATTAAGAACTGTGGTTGCTGGACAGTCACCTCTATCATCTACATTCTCAGATTTCAGATGGCCACAAAGACAAAAATATCGACTACCTTGTTGTGTGGATCACTAGAGTCAAACATGAACTTAGGGACCCTGCCACCACCCACCACCAACACTCCTTGAAGCAATAAAGAGCAGGTTCTTTAGAAAGCATCCGTATCTCTAGAATGAGAGCAAACATGCACCAGTATGAGCTGCGAGAGAAAAGCTTAGTCTCACAGAATGGAAATAGGCATGAGTTCCAAAACTCAATGAGCGTCATACAATTTTCCATTTCCTTATAAAGCCACTGTGCATAACATGAGGAACAAGTGGGATTTTCCAAGCTGGGGGGAAAACAAAGATGATGCTGAACAGAACCTTCAGGAGCTAAACTCAAGGCAGGAGGTTGCATTTTCTTGAGCGTTGTTTGGCCACATTAACTATTGCTTTGATGGGTCACAGTAAACTGCCATAAAGTACCTAAATGGGACATCCAGCCAAACAAGAAGGTAGGAGTAGAGTTGAAATCAGCCATATAAATCACTTTACATGCCTTTCAATTAACTGGGCTTTCATTTTTCAAAATTATTTTTTGCAAAATGGACATGTTTACTAGGGAAAATTAGAAAGTATGGATAAACAAAGGGGAAATCAGTCATCCATAATCCTATCATGTATATTTGCTTATGTAAGTATCTTTTCTGAGTACATCTCCTTAGAAGTAAACGGATAGGAAGGGTATGTCGCCAAAATCAAGCAACATTCTGCATGCTCAGTGTTCTTCATTTAACATTACTAACAAATCCAGCCTTGTCACTCAGGAAGCAAGATGATGTTCTCTCTTATCTGTGGAACCTGGTTCTTCATCTTTAGACATGAGTGTATGTTGTTGTAAAAATATAAAAATAATAAATTTACCTCGCTGGGTCTACACCTTGGGTGTCCCAAGATATCTGCTAGATATCTTGGCTGAAACACAGCCCAGCTGCACACTTTCTTACACTCAAACCCTCACATAAAAGAACACACAACACAGTAATCTTAGATCCAATTGATAAGATATAATTGCCCACTTAAACATACAAAGCCCGGTACCATCCATCCCTTAGGAACATTGATAACAACCTGTAAATACACAGAGCGGAATCTTAACATCACCTGCCATGGCTTCTCTCCCTCTCCTCCGCCATGTCTCCTCCTCTCTCCCCTAGTCTCCTCCTCTTCCTTCAAACTTCTCTCCCGCCCATCCTTCCTTCTCCTCCAATGACAGGCTTCCTTCTATCCTGTACCTGCCTCACCTGTGACATCATCCTACAAGTGTAGAACCTGAATCTTTGTCAGTTTTCTCCAGGGAGCAGGGGTGTGTGGTGACAGTAATTATTGAAGAGATGATGTTTCAAAGAGACCAGGAGTGCATGGGAGGAGCTGGGACAAGGAAGGGAAGGGTAGACAATAAGTAAGCACAGTACTCAGGTATGAGTTAAAGAGATAAGATACAGATGTGCCCTCATGCCCTTGCCCCTTTTCCATTGTTAAATGGTTCCCTCTTTCATCCAATGCTGCATTGGATGAAACAACTACATTGTTAACTGCAAGTAAGATGCTTCAAACAAGACCCTTGAAATCACTCATATTTTTTTCCATTTTTCCAACCACACTTAAGAGTACTCATAAGACCACTCATCTCTCCCAAGGCTAGGATATGTTTGTCTTTGGTAACCATATAGGTATTGCTATATTGGTTCAAGTATGGCTCTCGTTGGTCCTCTGAGTTCTTTACATTTTTGAACCCTGCAAATTGGGGGGGAAATGGAAATTTCCTCTCGGCATCTCTCATCTTAGCCATCTTTCTCTCCCAAAGTCTAAGATCAACACCTCTCCCACAAACAGATAAGAAAGGTGATGATCTAATTTGTCAATAAACCAATCTATAGCTGAGCTTAAGTTACTTGGAAGTTTAATATGCTACCTCTTCAGGGTTGCAGATTTTAACCTATGGAAAAATACAACATTGTTAGCTTTAAATGATCAAAAATAGACCTACTTAGGAAAGCCAGGGTAAAAGAGGACCTCCTGAAATGCTTGCAAAGTGGCATGTGTCATATCAGTCAGAAGTTCAAGCAACATGTACAGTATGCTCCGTTTGTAAGAAGTGCATGTGTGGACAGAACGGGGTACACTCTGATTTTATAAACATGGAATAATTCTGAAAAGGTGAAGGAGCAACAAGAAACACTAGTTGATTTTTACAAAAGAGAGCTAAGGAAACAAAAAAAGCAGAATGAGAAAGTGATGTCTTTGAAGTACAGAAAGCAATGTTTGTTTATAATTACCTATTTAATTATACAATAGATTGAAAACTTCTTATGACTCAGTATTTACTATACGAGGTCAACTTTTAATAATGGAATCAAAAAGGCAAGTTTATGAAATAAACCCTATTTGTTTCATGGATAGGCAAACCTACAGAGACATAGAGGAGATGTTTCTGACAAGTATGTCAGCCCATTCAATATGCACTCCAGGTGAAGATAGGACACGCATCATCCAGCTTACAAAAGAAACCAACAAATCAACCTTAGTAGAGAAGGGGGGAGCTTGCTGAAGTCAGAAAGAAGATCACTAGGAAAAAGTTTACTCATCTAGACATGAAGGTCACGCACTCTCTCCATCCACTGATTAAAGTAAAATTGTTTTCTTGTTTCCTGTCTCAAATTCCAACAACCCATTTGTGTCAGAATAAAGGGGGAGAGCAGAGACAAATCAGCTCGTTATACCACAGATCATCAGTGGAAAGGAGGACGCATTCAGAGGATCAATTTTCAGCTCCCAAGACCATTTATTTCACACTTCTGTCATCTCTGGTTGCCTTTCCAGCAATCTGTCAACAGCTTCCATCTGCCAAAGACACACATTTAGCATCCAAAAGTAATGATAAAGGATCCAGCTCTCCACCTATGGAGATTACGTTTGGCTCCAAAAATAAATCCATGCACTCACAAGAAAAGAATGAAGCGAGCCATACCATTTTAATATGTACATTTTTGAAGATGGCCATTGACATCTTGCATGTCTTATACATCTTGGTTTAAAAAACAAGAAACAAGAAACACTCAGACAAGAGCTGGGAGTGGTGGTGCATACCTTTAAGCCCAGCGCTCAGGAAGCCAGTGAATCTCTAAAAGTTTGCGGTCAGCCTTGTCTGCATAGTAGGTTCCATTACAGCCAGGGCTATGTAGAGAAAAACCCATCTACAAAAGTAAATAAACAAATATTAGCTAGGCAGTGGTGGTGCACGCCTTTAGTCCCAGCACTGGGAGGCAAAGGCAGGTGGGTCTCTGAGTTCAAAGCTAGCCTGGTCTACAGAGTGAGTTTCAGGACAGCCAGGGCTACGCAGAGAAACCTTGTCTAAATAAATAAATAAATAAATAAATAAATAAATAAATAAATAAATAAATAAATAAATACTTTAAAAACCCACTCAAGCGCTTCTTTATCTAGTGTGTCTATTGAGGTTGCTGGTAGGATGGATAAGAAATGCCATCACAGAAAACTACGGATGATAGAGAGAAGCAAAGCAGGTTAATTCACATCCTAAGGGGAGGATCCAGGACAATGCTGGGCAGCAGAAGCATGTCAGATCCAGAAGGGAAGAATCAAGAAAAGTCTTTCTATAGGGAAGGACACCAATCCTGACTAGAAAGTGAGTGAGTAGAAAGTGGAAGGTTTGCAGAAAGAGCCTGTCGCCACCTCAACCCTCTATTCACACAGATCCTATTTCCTGTTGGGAATCTCAGTGACTGATCCCTGCAGACTGTAATTCCCAGGCTCAGTCAGTCTCTAAGCCTCAAAATACAGGAGTGAGGAGATGGCTCAGTGTTTGAGAGCATCTACTGTTCTTACAGAGGAAAAAAGTTCAGTTCCCAGTAACCACTTCCCATGATCACAACCACCTATACTTCCTGTTTCAGGGAATCCAATTGCATTTTGTTTTCCAATATTCCAATAATAAAAAATATTATATATGTATATAATATTAAACATATACATAATATTTTTTAAGTTTCTAGGGCTGGAGATTGGCTCAGTGTTTAAGAGCATATGATGCTCTTTCAAGGGACAGGTATTCAGTTCCCAGCACCCATATCAGGTGGTTCCCAATCACCTGTAAGTTCAGCTCCAGGAGATCTGATATCCTCTTCTGACCTTTTCAGGCACTCACATACACAAAACACACAGAGTCATAAATAAATGATAAAATAACTCCTTTTTAGAAAGAGTGCAAAACACAGTATTGAAAGCTAAGAGTTGGATCTGATGAGCAAACAATCACCAACCATCACAGCAACGATATCTACTAAATCTTCACTTAGTTTGTGTGGTGGCAGATTGCAGCATAAGGCGGGAAAACAGAAGAGAGGGAGGAGCATCTTCCTAAACTGTATCTCCAGCATAACTGAAAACCAATATATGATCCCTGCTTCTGATGAATGAGCTCAACAGAATTCCATCTTACATGAGTTGATTCCTCTAGGCTGGCTCTTCATTCACTCTCTCCTATTGAGATGGTAAAGATTGCCTGCCATTGTTGATCTCTGCTGGCCTCATTGATCCCCACTTGTCCTCTCAGTCTATCTATTAGTCTGTGTCTACGATTCCTTGTTCTCATTATCTTCTGAATCACCAAAGCCCATAGGTTTTAGAGTCTCAAGAAGTTTTCTGCTGAGACACTAAGAAAGGAATAGTCTGTAAGAAACTGAGCTTTGTGACAGGTATGGTGGTGGATGCCTACAATCCCGATACTTCAAATGCAGAAGCAGAAGGACTTTTGCAAGTTCAAGGCCAATATCATCTACACAGTGAGTTCTACACCAACTAGAACTACATAACAAGACATTTTCTAAAGGAACCAAATTATAGATAGAGATAAATGATAGATAGATAGATAGATAGATAGATAGATAGATAGATAGATAGATGATAGTCTTAAGGACAAGAATGCCTTTTGAATTATTTATCTACTGTGCCTAAAGAGTCAACACATGATTTACATAAAAAAACATACTAGAGTATTCTCTGGCCTAGACTTTAGATAGCCAAAGCTAGGAAACTACTTACATGTATAACATGTTCACATGAATAAGATTGGTTGAATAATTATTGGAAAAGTACAGCTAGTACACAAAAACAAGAACTATACAGCATGAAAAAAGAGAGGAGGAAGAGGACAAAAAGGAAGAAATTAACAACCAAAGGTAATAGTTCTCTCATTTTCAAGCGGCGAGCGCTTATTTGTATGACATTGTGGCCTACAATGATGGCCAATAGCCTTCATAACATTCATAACATAGAGAGATGATAGTGAACAATTGCTCAACAGATACTTAATGTCCTACCCCTTGTATAAGAAAGAACTGGCCTTAAAAGACCTTATTTGTCAAAGGGTCTTTCTGTGGTGTGGTTGTAGTATTAGGAAACAGAGGAAAAGCCCAGCTAAATCTGGCCAATCAGAACTCAGAGAAAGAGCAAGATGCAGCTGCTGAAATCTGGCCGTGGCTGTGCTGTATACACTCCCCTGACATGAGGATAAGCTCTCTGTATCACAGTCCATGCTATTGATGACAAAAGTGTTTATGAAGGCAAGCCAGCTGGCCAGCGATCACAATCTAAAGTGTAGCTAAGGAATGCCCTTCTCCTATTCATCCTTTTCCTTTCTGCCCCAAAAATCACAACACCACTTTGTACCCCATAAATATACACAACTATAATTTGTCAATTAAGAGAAGTATGGAGAGCTAAACTACTAAGAGGAGGAAGCATGAAGTCACATTAAGACCTTGACCCCTGTGAAATGTGGGAGTAAAACATCAGGATCATGTTTATCCCACAGCTGTTTCCTGTTTCCATTGTTTACTTCTTAGCAGTAAACATACTTGGCGGGTGGTGATTTAGCCCACTGAAGAATATCCAAGAACTAGAACACCATTTCTGTGAATCTTCAGGGCCGTATTGATATGGATCCTAAAACACATTCTGGCATACTTTTCTGCAGAGGTCATAGTTTTGTATGTTTGCAAATATTCGAGCAGTTTGGTGATGGATCTGTGGCCCCGTATCAGCAGTTAAATAGGAAGAATATTGCTAATTCAACATCATGTCTCCAAGTTGTCCTACAGAAAATGTGCTTTTCTTTACTTCTTCTTGGTCATAAACAATCATCCTTTTCTCCAGAAGCTTCCAGTGTTTCTCCCATAGATTTTCCTTGTTGTCTTCTTTTCAAATCAGACAACATACCAATGCACATTGGCCCCATCAGGAACTTTTCTCAACCCACAAAGCAACTGGGAACTGGCTACATGCAGTATTTCTGGACCTGAGAATGTCCCTGATGCAGCTCAAACCCACCCAGCTGCGTTCCAAGCCCACATCACCCTTCTGAATCATTGAGGTTGCCAGAGAGGCTACCAGGTTTGACATGGGCCAAGAGTTCTGACCTCACAAATCCTTCATTAACCCTTCTGTGACCTAACCTTCATGTCATCTCACCCACATAGTATAAAGCTTTATTTACTCACTGCACAATGGTCTCAGGTAGAAAATTAAAAGTCAAACACTGAAGAGCTCTTGCCTTAAAAGATTGTCTAAGGAGGATATGATAGTTACTGCAAATCGGCGGTGGCTTTGAGGGTGCCATTGCCTTCTTTAAGCTCTGGTTTTCTTGACTCTGGGTCATGGTGCTAACATATCCCATGGATATGTATGATTAACTGAAAGGCTTTATACAAAGACCTTTGCTCAGTGCAGTGATGTTGGCAGACGTCATCAGCAATAACATTGAAAAAGCCATTTATTGAGTAAATACTATGTACAAGTTGCTTAAACACGTAGGCAGGAATATTAGGCATGGATCCTAATCTTGAGAAACTCACAGATACTCTAAAAGAATACCATGTGGAAACAAAGAATAACTTAGTTCAGCTTATTCTAAATGAGGTGAACTATACAAAATAAATAATTCAGAGCAATCAGGGAGGTCCATAGTGGACCTTGAACAATTAAAAGGTGTATTATCTCAACAAATATGTATGAGATATATTTAAGATATATATGTATGAGATATATTTAAGATGCACACACACACACACACACACACACACACACACACACACAAAATAGAAATAGTTTTAGATTTTTGTTACAAAAAAAAAATGTCAGGAAGCCACAGTGAAAAAAAGACCCTTAATGGTTCCTGGCAGTCATCATCTTATTTCTCCCCTCACAGCATCCATCCACCCTCCTTTCTTTGATAATAGCACTGACTTCCCATCATTGTTTGGCCTTCATGGAACACAGGAGGACATGTGAACCAGGCTAGGACAAGCAGTTTCTCTCCCTCTCAGAAGCTGGCTCTGAAGGCCATATACAATGCTGGGAAAGTGCTTGAACAATGAGCAAGCACCAGCCAGCCTTTATTTCTGGTTTCCTTCATCTGGGAGACCCGTTCAACATGGACCTTCTGATAGCCAAGTACTGGGCTGTCCCGGAGTCTGCACCCTGCCCCACCACCTCTATTTAAGTTGCTCAAATGTTGCTTAACTGCCATAACCGGAACCCAGAGATCTAACCATCAATTAACATACTTGCAGAATGTTCTGGGCTTTTCCCTTATGTGGAGAGAGGGAGGGGGAGGGGCTTCATGCATGAAAAAGAAAGCAGGAAGGTTTGGGTTATTTGGGGGTGGGTATCAGGTGAGACAGGCTTTCTCTGTGTAAGTTTGGCTGTCTTAGAACTAGCTTTGTAGCCCAGGCTGGCCTCAGACTCAGAGATCTGGCTGCCTCTGACTCCCAAGTGCTGGGATTAAAGGCATGTACCACCAGTGCCCAGCCAGAAAGGTATGTTTTATAGAGATAACTTTTTTTCTAAAAGTGGATGGAATTGTATAAATAGGTTAATACATTCTTTTTTGTTGACTAAAACATCCTGAACATCTTTCTGTGCTCTCGCTTTAAGCCCCACCCCCGGCTTTCCCCTGTTGTGACTGCTAAGTATCACCCAGAACTTCACAAATACAGAGACACAAACCCACGCCCTGTCATCCCGGAGATCACGTTTTGGTTAAAGGGTTATTCATTCACACAGATAGGATGAGAAAGTCTGCAAAAGTGTTTTTACCAAACAAGGTTGTAAACGCTCAGGACAGAAAGTTCTATGCCTCTGCTTAGGCTTCATGCTGGAGAGGGTGGGAATGGGGGCCCTCCATCTAAGCTTGGCCTAATCAGTCACCTCTCAGCCCCTCCAGCAGCAGCTGTGTTGTCGCCTCTGGCCCTCCTCTGATCTGTCACCACCAGGATATGTGGAACTTGCACCTTCTGAGATTGCCAATGTGATGAGGAGTGGTGGGAACTGAACTTTGTTCCCGAAGAGCCATCTGGCCCAGGAGGCTATCTCTAGGACAAGGGAGATTTCGGGGAAATCAGATCACACCTTGTCCTGACACTCAGCTCACAAAGTGCTGGGGTGCTGCCGCACATTCAGTCAGAGGAGAAAACTTCAGTGCCACGAACAGCCAAAGGGACGCTCCAGAGAAGCGGGAGACGTGACCAGAGCTGTGTGAAAGACAGACACTGGTTACCTGTGCACAGCCGGTGGGGGGTAAACTGTCCAGCTCCCAGAGACAGCAGTGTGAACTTGCTATAAAATTAGAAGTAGAATTACCATACATTCGGGAAGCACATTCTTCATATGAATATTCAAAAGAAATGAAGTCAATATGCCAAGAAGACATCTGTACTCTCTCAGATCAGTCCAGCAGTGTTCACGGTAACAGTAACATGGAATCAACCTAAGTGCCCTTTGTGAATGAATGAATGAATGAATGAATGAATGAATGAATGAATGAAGAAAATGTAGGATATACACACCATTCACCCTTTTTAAAAAAAAAAGAATAAAATTCTGCCATTTCTGACATGGATAGATGTAATCATGTAAAAGTAGCCACGTACAAAAAGGCAAACACAGTATGATCTCACCTCCATGTTGAAGGTCGATCTTACCTATTTGTAGAATATCAAAGAGCTGAACTCGGGCCAGTGAGATGGTTCAGCAGATAAACAATGCTGCCACCAAGCCTGATTGATGACTTGAGCTCTGTCCCCAGGGCCCACATGGTGAAGGACCCAGAAGTCATCCTCTCACCTCCATACCACAAAGAAAGAATAAGCGCGTGAGTTAGGAGGTAAACAGAGTGAGGTAGGTCTGTCTACTATTCCACACTGTATTAAAATCTCACATGGCAGAGCATGAAAGCTCAGAGGTTGTGTTTGCCGCTTTAGTAAACAGGGTTGCTAAGAAACAGCAATGGATGACGGGAAGCCTTCCTGTGAAAGTGAGCGGGTCCTCCACAGAACTACTCAGCGGCTGTGCTGTGTCTTCCTCCTTTCAGTGCTCCGCAAACCCCTCCATGTGACCAGGACCCCAAACTCATGAGAATATTCAGAGTGACTGAAGCCATACTCTCCGAGGTTTTTGGTCTCCATGCCAAGCTTTGTCTTAACCTTGAAAAACTTAAAAACCACCAGAAAACCCCCATTTCAGATGACTCTCAACGAGAACCACAAAGCTGAAGTTATAAGAGTTCTAGAATGTTCTCTTCCAAGACCAGCTAAAACTAGACTACATAGCCCTGACTCCAGGTCCAAGAAACCACCATCCCAGTACCAGACCATCACTCCCAGGACCCTGTAGTGTTTGAGAAATCTCCAAACTGCAGTAGAGCCTTGGGAGCTCGGCTGCTGGCATTCAAAACTTCCCACAGCTGTGGAGCACAGTAATACGCGGACTGGGTGAAGTCGTAGCACAGTTATAACCTCAAAATTCTTGAGATTATTTGTAGATTCCATGAGCATTATGCAGACTTTCTTTTCTCATCTGTAGAATGGGCACAATCATAATCCATCTTCCTTCTAGGCTTATCTTGGGGTTTCATGAGGTGGGGATCTCAGCATATTCCCGCTATTGGGTAAAAGCTCAAATAATGTCAGCCATTATCCGGTTCCAAAAAAAGTCCAAAATATGCAGTGAAGAGGAATACATTCCCCTTCTTTCCCAATACAAATGCCATAAATCAGTTCTGCCTAAGGGAACCTACAGTAACCACAGGATGCCCTGCATCTACAGGAGTCGCTCGCCACACTCGGCTCCTGAACGCTTAACATGTGCTAAGTCTAACTGAGAAAGGGAACTTCTTACCTCCACTCTCTTACCTCATTTAAATTAAAGTAGCCCCACGTGGCTACTAGTAACCAGCTTATTGGACATTGCACCCCCAAAACGACCTAATCAGAAGTGACAAAGCTTTGAAAAACCAACAGCAGAGAGGCAAAACCATGGTTTAAACCATGGATGGATCCTTTCCAAGGACAGGGAAGGATTGAGGAGAGCACCACAGAGATTGAACAACTGTGAAGGGTCCCAGTGAGGCAGCTGGGGCATCTGTGTCCCCTGCCCAGTCCTCTCAGGCCAGGCTCACAGCTAACGACATCACACAACTGGTATGGAGGAATGGGTTTTCTGTGTTTTCACATGTGGTTAATCTCTTGGGGCCAAGGTGACTGCTCTTGCTATCAGGCAGATTAACTGTGTATTTATGGCCCTGCCTGCAGAGTCCAAAATCAGCCATAAACAGTTCCAAACAGCACACTCAGATCCCGTTGAGGGCCTGCATTTTCTGTATCCAAGAGAGGAACGTGCTATAAACTGCTAAAAGGTGGGAGGGGGCGGTGGGAGGAGGGGAAGTGGCAGCAAAGGTCCCTCTTGGTGGGAAGCAAGGCAGAGTGATAAGGTGAGCGAATCTCAGGCTTCAGACCAGATGCCCTCTTGGCTCTGTGCTTGGGACCAAATGAGAAATGAGAGAAGATACAGGGAAAGTAAAGATAAGGGGAGAGGAGGCAGCTGCCAGTGGAGAGCACTTGAGACTGCTCTGTTTTATCAGGAGCAGCTGTAAGTGATGGTTTCAACCTCCAATTTAGTGTCTGCTTCTCTTACTCTGACTTGGGAACTGAAAGGCAAATCATTAAAAAAAAAAAAAAAAAAAAAAAAAAAAAAAAGGACTTTGTTCCTGAACTAAGCTCTGTCAGGCAGCTTCCAGATTCCAGTTGCATTTCCCCTACTTGAGAAATTATCTAAGATCTAAAACAACGAGTATGAAGCTCTCCTTGGTAACAAGATGAGAGGACACTGTCACACGCAGCCATTGGGTGACTTTTAGAAGTAAACAGTGTACATTTAAATCCCTCTTTCTTATGTGCAAGGAAGAGTTAGAGATGTTTGCCTTAAATGTGTTTGTATCGTTGACTAAGAAATTCCCCTTTCAGGAGTTTATCCTAAGGAGGGAAAAAAATCAGAGCTTCATCTAAACACAGACCCAGACCCAGATGTTAACCCCAGCAGTATCACTAACAAAGGAAACTGTAAATGGTGCGTGGGTTGGTGTGTTCGTACTATGAAAGGACTCATGGCTTCAGAAGTGTTTAGCAGCTGGGGAAATGCATGTTCTCATGGCATTAAATCCAAAAAAGAAAAGTGGGACTTACGATTGTTCCTAGCCCGTGATCGGTCTTTACTTCCTGGTTATGTAGGCTTTGCCTGTGGGTGTGCCTGTGTGGGAAGACACAGAGACAGCAGGGTGTGCCGGCCAGTGGGTTCAAACGTGCTTTGACTTCTCTCTTTCGGACTTTGCTGAAATGTGACTTACAGTCTGGGGTTGCCCAGCAGGCAGGAATGGAGGACAAACGGTGGGCTTCGGAGGCCTCTCAGAATTGCCTGCTCCCACTTTGCTCTTTTCTGGTCCAGTGAATGCAGAAGTTTGTTTCGTTTCCAGCCTCCTGGCAAATCTAATGTCACTCCAGAAATCCCAAAAAGTTTTCCTCAGCATTCCTCAATGTATTTTATTTTCCCCACATGTACAAAAGAAATGAGCTTTCCCAATGTGTTTATGTGCTGGTTAAGAGGGAAATATTTCTGGTCATACAATTAGAGTCTTACAGACATTCTGTTTTAATCCCCAACTCCCATTAGTCATAACTAGACCATTGCCTTGCTCCGGGATTTTTTTTTTTTTAGAAATCTGGAGAATGTGGATTCCTTAATCCCAGAGAGTTTATATTGATCAATTCTGTACCTCCAACATCTGAACCAGTGTTAGGCACATTAAATAATAGATACTATATAAATACCAGTCAGTGGTAAAAGGCAATAAAAGGCAAGGAGGGAAAAGAGGGGTAAGGGATAGAATTCTCTTTGTCAATACCAAACAAAATGGACAAACACTTAGAGAAATGACCAAGCAAACTTTGCACATTGGTGCCCCAAAGCAAAATGTAGTTTAAAATAGTTACCCGTGCTCAGGCAACAAATAAGCCAATGAAGTGATAATAAGCCAGATACAGGAACTCAGCAGCTTTCGTTGACTTAACTTAGCAAAATCTTTCTTCTATCATAGTCTTACTTGAGTTAGTCTCTCTTTCCTACTTGACATTCCTGGTGCTGAAAAAGAAAAAAAAAAAAAAAAACAAGATTTTTTTTTTTTTTCCCATCACTGCAATAAGTTTCCCATTTCACATGTTTCCCTCCCACTAGCAAGAGGCTCTTGCTGTTCCTCGACATTCTGGGAACATTCTGAGAAGGCTTTAGCCAGAAGCCTTTGAAAGTGACACAAGACCAGGTCTCTACCCAATCTGTTGAGGAGACACAGTGGAGAGGAGCCCAAGTAAGCTCACTTCCAGACATTCTGGTCAAATCACAGCTATGGAGGGAAGCCACTTGGGACTCCACAGGCAGACCTAGTCACTGGCCAAGTGTATAGTGAGTGATCCAAGCAGAGCCACATGGGGCAAAGAAAGTACTGTAAGGAGCTCCCTCAGACTTCTG
Source organism: Rattus rattus (assembly GCF_011064425.1). Classification (NCBI taxonomy): domain Eukaryota; kingdom Metazoa; phylum Chordata; class Mammalia; order Rodentia; family Muridae; genus Rattus; species Rattus rattus. The sequence continues at coordinate 112,826,362 of NC_046158.1, read as the reverse complement.
ACACACATCCTAAGATATGACACACTGATGCTGTACAAAACCATGTTGTTTTGAGTTATCTTGTGCTGAAATAGAAACCTGGACATTTACTGCTGATCAGATTACTGAACTCTACCAAGAGATGGCTTTTGTTCTCTTAGACAGTGTGGAGGAGTAGCTCGGTGAAATTATTAATCTCCTGTGGGCTTTCTAGGGAAAGAAATCAGTGGTATTTTTTCCACACAAATCCATCTACCTCATTTAATCCCCTAAATAAAGGAGAATATGCTAGAGCAAACCAAATTTTCAGTCTTGAAGGCCTAGGAGTAGATCTTGCCAATAGAACAAAGAGGCTTTTGTTTCCCTCCAAGGGTTAAAGCCTAGGACCATTCCTAGAACGTAGGTGAACCTGTGTCTCTGCTTCAGCCAATAGAATACACTAAAGACAAGCCAGTTTCCAATGTGGAGTTATAACAGTGCTAAGGATTCTGCCTGGCAACTCACACTTATGATCTCCCTTCTCTCCAGTGTATTTTTGGAACTCAACTTCTAGACTGAGTCAAAGGCTAGAGAGCCTGGAGACCACATAGAGAGAGTTCATGGAGATATTCCAAGCAGCAAACCAAATATAAGTTCTTAGACCACAGCCAACATCAGGCACCAGATCTGTGAGGAGCAAAACCTTTCAAACAACAAAGCCCTGGTTGCTGTCTAACCACCACCCCCTCAGAAGACAACCCAGAGGAAAACAAGCTGTCCTGATGTCATAGACAGCTCAGGTCCATGAGGGGCCATCAACATAGATGGTAGTTGATGTTACAATCCTAGGTCTGACTTTTTATGCAACAACAGATAATCATATATAGCCTTTAACAGCTTAAATAAAGTTGACCAGGGTCTGCTGTAGAGGGAAGAGGTGAAAGGCAAGAAATACCCATAGTCCCATATCCTACAGAAGAAGGTACTGGGGGAATATGGTGTGGCCCTTTTAGGAAACCTTCTGGGGAATCTGTGGGACTCCAGCAGAAACTCTTTAAAGCAAAAAAGTAATGATCCTCCAATGTTTCGATGTTTGTGGCTCCCAGACATTTCTATCTTTTAGTGACATTTTACCTGGTTTAAGCGTTTTTACCTGTAAATTCCTGTACAGCTCAAAATCCCATCAATCTGTATAGACTGGAAATTAGAGGCAGAACTTCAGTTTCCTTGTCGAGTTGATGTGGACTCCTTGAGAAATAAATGCAAATTTAAGAAAGATGATTGGACCTTCGGAGCGTGTCTTGAGGATTAGATTCTATGCAGCCTCCAAGTAGCATCTTTGTGTCTTTATAGAACCCAGCAAAAACGAAAAATAAGATATTCAAGGAACAATTCCACATCCACCAGTCGATCCACAAACACTGTTGCTCAATGCCACAACCCAGGGTTGTTTTCCTAACAAAACTATAATTTCCAGACTTCTCTCATCAGAGACTGTTATTTGCCCCTATTAGCTTGATTATTCAAAACATTTTGTCAATGGCCTATATTTTAATGGGTCAAGTAATTATTAACATCATATTTTTACACTACAAAAATGTAATGGCTAATTAAAGTGTTTATTAGCTGAGTTTTTAAAATTCTGATCAAAGTAGCACACACTTTTATATACATGCATTGTATCTGCACATGCATACTGTACATTTATAATCTCGTTGATTTGGTGTTCTTACAGTTATTATCAACACTGTCAAACTCTGTTTATACAAAAATATGTTTCCTTTGGGGTCTTCTTTTCTTCCTTGTAATTCTGGGGATTGAAGAAGGGTAGGCAATCTTTCTATGATTGACAACTGTCACCAACTAGCCAACAGGTCCCTTTTCTGTTGGTTAAGAATTAATAGGCAGAAAAATAGTTCAGAAAAATGTGGAAATGAAGTTTATTGGCAGTTGTGACAGACCTCTTGGTTAGAGAAGGGCTTTCCTGGAGCTGGGAAGATGTCGACACTAGGGAGGCCTTGGTTTTTATTTGGGTTCAACTATCCCACTTCTTGGTGACTCTCCCTGCTCTCCTGTTGGATCTATAGTTTCTGTTTCGGTCTTAGAATACAGAAATGATTGTAAGAGGGTCCCTGACAAGCTCAGAAGCAGTAATGAGAGTGTGGAAACACTGGATCAACTGGAGTCAGTGAACCACCAACCTTCTCTTTCCTTTATGGTGCACTGAGGAAAGAACACCACAGATGATGGACAGTGATCTACCTCTCAGAAAAAACAAGAGCTCACTGCTACAGACAAAGCCACAGGAAATGGAAACATATTGCTGATTACTGGGGGCAAATAGCCATTAAAAACTGTCCAGGTTGGGTTATATTCCCCTTGTGCTGTACTGTTGGCTCACTGTCTCACTATTCCCCTTGTGCTGTACTGTTGGCTCACTGTCTCACTATTCCCCTTGTGCTGTACTGTTGGCTCACTGTCTCACTATTCCCCTTGTGCTGTACTGTTGGCTTACTGTCTCACAAGGGACCTCAGCCCTGCTCCTCTGAGTTGTTTGTGAAAAATACTTTTCATTACCATCCCATTTGCCTGGACCCTCCTCACTCTGAGTTTAGAAAGCCATTCTAAAATGTTCTTTGGCCTATTCCCATACCAGAGCCACACAAGTCATAAGGTGACAGGAAATTGTGAAGTTTGCTGAGCCAATGTCTTCTTCAGCTTCAGCTGGAACTAGAGTGAATTTTCCAAGAAAAGGCAAAGGAAAATGAACGGAAAGACTGGCCAGCTTATCACAGGATAGTCTCATGCTGACCTCTGAACACTTCAGTTTTCCTGGATCCCAGGCAGTTCAAAACTTGACCTTGCTCCCAGGAGGAGTGTGTGTATTTTTCTATGTGTGTCTATGTGTATCTGTGTCTATATGTCTGAGTGTGTCTGTGTCTATGTGTCTGTGTGTCTGTATGTGTGTCTGTGTATGTGTCTGTCTGTTTCTGTATGTCTATGTGTCTGTGTATGTCTGTGTCTGTCTGTGTATGTTTGCCTGTGTATGTGCATGTTTGTATCTGCATGCGTGCATGCATGCATGTGTGTGTGTGTGTGCATGTGTGCATGTGTGTACTTTACTGTAGAATTCCAACTGCTTAAACCAAGCTGAACAAATCTCTCATTAGTGGAAAGTCCCATTGGAGTAAGCTTCCCTTGATTTTGTACCCAAGCAGGTAAAGAGAATTGTAGAAAGGCTGGTCCAGGGAAGAGCTGAAACAACTGGGCTCCCACAGTGATGGTGCATGTACAAACTGGTGCTGCTGGAAACCTTAGCTATGTCTGATAACATTGATCATATGCTGACCTTGGGGTTCAGCAACTCTATTCCCATGTAGGACCAACAAAAATGGGTGAATCCATCCACTAAAAACGTGACATCTCATAACCAAGAAAAGCAGAAACTGTCGAAAAACCATTGGGAGAAAAGATAAAGGCAATTAGTGACAGAGTCATGCAATAAAATTCTATGTGCCAGGACAGATGAAGAATATATGACTATGCAAGTTTGCCTTTATTGGTTGATTTATATTAGCTTTTTATATATTTTAAATTGTACATATTTTGAATATTGACCCCTCTCAGATAAATATATGGTTTTCACTTTTTTTTATAAATTCCATTCTACAGGTTGTGTTTTCCTGTGTTTCTTTACTGTATCAAAGCTTTCCAATTTGCTGTGGTCACATTTGTCCACTTTTGCTCTTATTGACTGTTTGAATTACAGCCAGAATGTCATTGCTGAGATGAGTGCTGTATTTTCTTCCAGTTTTATCATTTCAGGTATTATTTTTATTTTGCCTTTGAACCTTGAATTTAGTAAAAGGAAAGAGTCCGAAATCATGTTGCATGTGGATAGTCACAATGATATTTGTTGAAGAGATTGTCCTTCCCCATGTGCACAGTCTGCTTCTAAACTCTTTACTTCAGTCCACTCATGTTTGCTATTTCAGTTCATTCATCTTTGCATCTGTCACCCTTACACTAGTAGTTCTGTACTGCCTGGTTACTGTAGATCCACAGTGCATCTTATAGTCAGAAAATATAAGCCAAGAAGTTACTGTAGATCCACAATGCATCTTACAATCAGGAAATTTACGGTAAGTAGCCTTGTCATTCTTTCTCAAGTCTGTTTTAACTATTTTATTTTTTCCTTTTATTGAAAATGTTTTTTTTTTCATATAACACACTCTGATTAGAGTTTCCCCTTCATCTGGTCCTCCTAGTTCCCCTCCACCTCCTCTCCCATCTGAATAGATCCCTTTTCTATGTCTCATTAGAAAATAAGCAGGCTAGTAAGGGATAACAATAAAATATAATATAATAAGATAAAACAAAAACCAATAACTGGAATAAGACAAACCAGCAAAAAGGAAAGAAAGAGCCCAAGAAAGGCACAAGAAACAGATATAGATATAGAGACCCACTGATTTGCCTACCTAGGAATCTTGTAAAAATACAAAAATGGAAGTCATAATATACATATACATATACATATACATATACATATACATATATACACACACACAAAGAACCTGTGGGGTTGAGAGAGAGAGAGACAGAGAGAGAGAGAGAGAGAGAGAGAGAGAGAGAGAGAGAGGAGAAAGAGAGAGAAGTATCTAAGGCACAAAATTATGAAACAAGAACACTCTAGCAGTTCATTTTCTGTTGGCCATCTACTGTTGTCTACTGTTGTCTGCTGTTGTCTACTGTTATCTACTGTTGAGTATGTAGCCAACCTTGAGGAGTAGATTGTTTCCCCAGTGAGAAACCCTTGGAGAAAACTAAGTTCTCGTTTGTAAGCAGTTATCAACTGGAGATAGCTTCTGGGTTAGGGATAGGGATATGTCTCCAATTCTCCTTTCAGCTCTAGGACCTGATCTGGCGGATACCAGTGGAGATCCTATGCTTGTTGTCTCAATCTCTGTGAGTTCATATGCATGTTGATCATGTTGGTTTAGAGGGCCTTGTTTCCTTGATATCCTCCAACCCCTCTATCTCTGACACTCTTTCTCCTTCTTCTTCCCCAGGCTTCCCTGAGCCCTGAGAAGAGGGACTTGATGGAGCCATTTTGTTTAGGACTGAGCATCCCAAGGTCTCTCACTCTTTGCTTACTGCCTGTGGGTCTCTGTATTTGTCTCATCTGCTGCAGGAGGAAGCTTTTCTGATGAGGGTGTAGCAAAGTAGTGATCTATGAATATAGCCAAATATCATTAGAAGTGACTTTATTGCTATGTTTTCTATTTGTTTGTTTTGGGGGGGTTGTTTGTATGTTTGTTTGTTTTTAGAAAAATAGTATTTGGATTTGCTGTAGGTTTCTGGGCGATCTAGCCTCAAGTTCTTGGCCACCCAAACAGTGTCAAGTATGGTTTTCATCTCATAGAGTAGACCTTAAGCCAAGTCAGACATTGGTTCGTTGCCACCATTGCAGTAGCATGGTTTACAGAAGAGCATCATTATAGAGCAAAGGGTTTATGGATGGCTTGGTAGACCAAGGACACTAACCAGTAGGGTGAAGACTCTATGGAGACACAAGCTCAACTTCTCCATGAATTGCAAAGGTGTTGTTTGGGTTGTTTGGGGTTTCTCTGGTAGCTCTTTCACCAACAACTCAACTAGATGCAACCCATTCCCGATACTAGAAATTTCATTTGATGACAGCAGTTGTCTGTTTGGGGCTATGTCTTCCCAAGTGTTTGATGATTTCATTTATTTCACCGTCATGTATATGCATATACATTTTAGGAAGCTTCTCTTGTATTAGCTTTCCATCCTACCCTCAAATTTTAGCTATCTCCATATTTCCTCCCTCATCCCCCTCTTCCCTTTCCCTCCCCACTTGATCTTCCTGTTCCAAAATGACCTGGTCCATTCATCTACAGTGTTTCCATATGAATTCTATGATTTTTTTTCTGTTTAAACATTACATTGAGATTTGACAGGTATCAAACAACTTTATAGGTAATTTTACATAGTATATGCATGTTAATAATCTCCTATCTTCCAACTAACCTGAGGACAGAATGTCTTTTCATTTTTCATGTCTTCTTTAATTTACTGTATTATTATTTTTGTGGTTTTCGACAAACAAGTTATTGTCTTCCTGGTTTATTTTTACTTCTAAGAAATAAATATGTATTATACATATGTTATATATATTTTTCCTTTCCTAGGAAAGGAGACGAAATTTTCTTTTGAGATTTGCCACAGCCTGTGAGGCTTGGCTTCCAGAACCCTGACTACAGGGAAGTGGGAAATAAAAACAAAAAGTCAGACACAGGTACAGTGAAGCTCAACTCAGGTGGGGTTCTCTAACTGCTGTACCACAATCCTTCAGAACTGCAATGTGTTTATTGGGTACAGCACTGGGGGAGGGACTGGTGAGTCTCGGCATGAGGTCTCTCTAGGTCACCAGTCTCAGGTTCTAAACATTCAGGAGGAAGCTGCAGTTACTAGTCTCTGCTCACTGATCAGCAGTTCATAAACACACACAGAAAAACCTTTGCCATTTCTCTTGAGTCTAGGTCATATGGGTAACACATGGGTTTCAGGCCTTGGGAGTCCTCACATGGCTGTGCCCATGTCAAAGTATACATCTCATTCAGAGAAAGAGATCATCTTGGGGAGAGGTCTCTAATTCTGCTGTTTTCTCTGTTTACTGATCCTTCTATTTCACTCACTTCCTGAGTCTTAATCCTCACTCCAATGTTGCAACTCTAAAGAAATAACTACACTACAGTGTAATGTATAAAGTTATAGATTTCATAATGACCAAATATATCATGTGCATTGGCCATATGCACATCCTAAGCCCTCTCCAGTCCCCGAGGTGGTCAAGTCTAATGGGGCAGTGACTGGTGTTCTAGTTTTAGTCTGTTGCTATGACAAATATCAGGGCCAAAGACACAAAGAGGAAAAGGTTGATTGGGTTACACTTCAGGTCACAGTCTATCACTGAGGGAAATCAGGGCAGAAACACAAGCAGAGCACCATGAAGGTATTCTGCTTACTTGACTCTTGCTATCTTTCATATATAGTCTGGGATCATCACCTTATGGATAGAGATGTCCACATTGGGCTGGGCCCTCCTTCATCACCTAGTAATCAAGGTCATGCCTATAGACCAATTATCTAGGCAACTCCCATGGCTTTTCTTTCAGATGAGTCTGGGCTGCATCAGGGTGACTAAGCTAAGGATGACACCCAGGAAACCACAAATTGGAACAGTGTGATAAGTTGGGATAAGAGATGGATGGGATCAAGAACATCAGGAAAAGGAGGGGCATCCTAGAGGGAAGGACAGAGGAACAAGGAGTTGTTCTCCACAAAACTTTGTAGCCTAGGAGTCTTGACCCGGAAGTTACATGGTCATTGGCTTGTCTGACCTCACATAGGCTTCATTGTAATTGGTTCATAATCAGAACTCAGTGCTGCCTCGCACCATTACCTGACCTCAGTAAAGACAGAGCATTGTTAATTGGTTCTTTGGGTGAAAACCTAAGAAAAAGCTATTTGTCCTTTTTACTTAAAGTCTTGAGTGAGACGTTATTGTTTTCCCTCTGTGGCAAAAACAACTTAAGACTTTATTTTGTCTTTCTATTGGTGGTTTCTTCCGTCACGGTGGGGAAGACATGATAACTAGGGTAGCCTAGTTACCATGGCAAAGGCATGAGGCAGCTGGTCACACTGCACTAGTGGTAAGGAAGCAGAGAGAGATATGCTAGTGCGTGGCCCCCTTTCTCTTTGTTCTTTTTATTCATTTGGGGGTCCTCAGCTCACAAAATGATGCCACTCATGGTTAAATGGCCTCATAGACACATCCACTAGTTTGTCTCTAGAGTCTAAATCTAAACAAGTTAGCAATGAAGATCAAGCATCATGGGAACATTTTAGGAAGATCATCCTAGTAGCTATTCAAGAGAGCTGGGAAAACTGCATTGGAGATGTAGCTCAGTGGTAGGGTACCTGCTTAGCATGCTTAAAGACCAAGGTTTCATCCTCAATGCTACAAAAACAAAGGGGATGGGAGGAGTCTAAGGCACATGGCACACAGAAATCCACGAAGCCTCAAATGGACTCACTAGGTGGAGTGACTTCTGGGACAGGCTGCACAACTGGACCATCTTAAATAAACAATGAGAGAGAGGGGGAAAGACAGACAGACAGACATGAAGAGAGACAAAGACAGAGAGACAGAAACAAAGAGAGAGGGAGAGAGAAAGACAGAGAGAGACAGAGACAGAGACAGAGAGAGACACAGAGAGAGACAGAGAGACAGAGGCAGAGACAGAGAGACAGAGACAGAGAGACAGAGACAGAGACAGAGAGAGACTGTTTCTGTGCACATTGGATAGGCTGAAGAATACCTCGCAGATCAGCTTTATCTTTCATGCATTTGTCAGACTTGTCATCACTGTGACAAATGTGTAAGACAGTTTAAAGTAGGAGAGATTTATCTGGGTCTCTGCTTCAGCAAATTTAGTCTAACATGGCAGGCACAGTGTGGTGGAGCCAGGCACTCATACCATTGTGGCCAACATCAGAGAAAAAGAGAGAATGCCCAGGGGTTTTCTCTTTTTTCTCCCCTCTTACTCTGCCCTTAGTCAATGCTCTCTGGAAACACCCGTACAGGTTCACCCATGGGTGTGTGTTGTTCATGTCTAGGTGCTGCTCTATCCAGTCAAATGGGCAATCAAGACCAGGTATCTTAGTCACAGGCACTGATGTTTGCCTGACTCTCGTATGAAAACTGAGTTGAATGCTCTTAGTCCCTTGACCCTCTTCACTCCCTTATGTCAAATGACAGATATGTTATCTAGTTTGAATCAAGATGCAAGATATATGTGCCTTTTTAAGAAGTGACCTCACTAGGCTCTTAGGCCATCTAGTAGTGATGACAGCAGTAACCTGTATCGTTATGTTATTACTACACGAACAACAACAACAAGGAATCAACAGAGCGTGAAGGATAAAAGCAGCTGTAGTGGGACAGAGACCTTACTGCAGGAAGAGGGCACAGTGTGCAACAGGAAGTGCTTGTTTCTTGTTCTGCCTCTGTTTGGGTTCAGATGACATAGACTCAGATCAACTGAACTTGACTTTAGAGTGGAGTCTCTTTCAGATCTACTCCATCTTTCTCATGCTCCTAGAACATACAGTGGGAATCAACATGCAGGGTTATTTGAAAGCCAATAGACAAAGAATACCATAGACCATGGGACCAGTCAATGAAATGGGTGAGTCCAAAATCAAGGTGTGAACTCCTCAGTATGCACTTGTTGTTCCTCCATTTGAAAGACATCCAGGACAATCATTGTCCAAGTTAAAGACCATTAAACTCTGTGCTACATCAAGATTGCCAAGGCGGGGCCTCAGGAGATTAAGGGAGGGAGAAACGAAAGAAATTTTAAAATGAAATCTGAATACAATATGGACCATTCTAGAGAATTGTCTGGCTTGTTTCTGTTTTCCTTTTCTTCTATCAGGGGAAAGCATTCCTAGCAAGCATGCTCAGTGACAAAGAGCTTCTTCCCTGGGGCTAACACCAGGAAAACTGCAGACAAAACTGTTGACAGCAGGATCTGTGATGCAGTGAGTCAAAAATCACTGCCTGCTGGGCCAAGACAACAAGGCAGTGTTTAGGAGCTGTGACTAGGCAAAAGCCAGAAAACCCGCCACCATCAGCCAGACCAGGGGATGAACCCATCTCTCCAAATAACAGCACTCCCCAATGCAGCCCACCAGAAATATTGGTAGTGGATTTAAATTTTTCTTGCTAATGTGAGCGCAGGATAAGGTGATATGATTCTTGGTATATATATTCTAGCATGCCTGTCTGAGACATATCACACCATGAGGTCCCAGCACGATCCTCCTATTTGCTGCCCTGATGAATAAAATACACACAGAAGGCAGATAGCCTCCAGAAAAATCTGTTAGCTCTTCCTAAAACATTGAGTGGAGAATAGCAGGCAGGAAAAATGTCACCTCTTCATATTTTAATTGAAGTAATAAAATACTAAGCTATAAACATCTTGATAGATCCCAGGGGAGTAACACATGCACTCTGCAGTCTGTACTATTGCCTATGTGACCTAGCTACAGTGTCCACGTCCTCACAATGGAAGGAGTGACTCTGAGATACAAAGTAACTTACTTCCACAAAGACAAAAGGAAAACACAACACAATTGCTTTTAAAATTTTACAAGATGAATGGGGGGGCTCATAACATAAGAGAGCTTGCTATACAGGTATGAAGAACTGAGCTCAAATCACCAGACCCAATCTAAAAGAAAAAAGAAAAAGAGAAAACCACATATGGTCGCTAGCATAAGACCGGTGAAGTGTGGGGACACTGGGGCTCTCTGACTACCAGCCTTACCCCCAGGTTTAGTGAAAAACCCGACTCAAAAGAATAATACAGACATGTACACCTACACAGACATATGCATGCAACACAGACACGGAGAGAGAGAGAGAGAGAGAGAGAGAGAGAGAGAGAGAGAGAGAGAGAGAGAAAGAGAGAGAGAGAGAGAGATTTCAGAGATGATAGCTCCAAAATTAAGGACATTAGCCTTAGAATGACTATAACAAGAAATTCGTGTGACTTCCCTTCAAAATGCCATCATCTCTACAAGGAGAGGACTAAAGGTCCACTATGAACAGGCAAAGGAGTTAACCTGAGTGACACCATCTAGAAGTCACATCTATTTCGCATGTGGCAGGATGTGGATGACATGACTTTATCTCTTTAATTTTTTCAGTCATGTGCTTGTTTCTGGTTTTGTTTGGTTTACCTACCCCCTGCCCCTGGTTACACCAGATTGTAACCTTTAGAGTGATTGAATGATGGTGCCACTGTGGTGCTTAGGCTTGTCAACTTGATGTCAAACCACCCAGGAAACATGCCTCTGAGCATATCTGTCACTTTCTAGAGAGGATGAACCGAGGTGGGAAGGTGTGTCGTAGTACCAGTGAATGAGCCAAGTGTAAAGACATACAAGGAAGAAGGGGTGTGTGTGCGTGTGTGTGTGTATGTGTGTGTGTGAGTGTGTGTGTGTGTGTGTGTGTGTGTGGTGTGGTATGTGCGTGCTTGCTTCACTTCTTCTGAGCCAGTGTGTTTACTGCTGTAGCTGCTGACACCAGACTCCAGCTTCTTCAACCTTCCCACATGGATTTAGATAGATTTAGTGCCAGTAATTCTCTAGTGATTCACACATTGGAACGCTGAGGCATCCCCCTCATGGACTGAGAGTTCCCAGGTTCTTAGCATGTGCAGCCTGCAGATGGCCACTGTGGGACTACCCAGCCCCTAGCATGTAAGCCATTCTGATAAATCCCCTTTTGTAACATATCAGTTCTGGTCCTCTATAAAACTACCTATTACCACTAGCAAAGGCCAGTATGAACAACCATTGGTCCAAGGAGACGGCTGATGAATAAAATGTTTCCCATTTAAACATTCAAATGTGAATACCAGAGTTCCAATCCTGAACCCATGTAAAACAAAGAAACAAACAAACAAACAAATGAATCTAGTCAGGTATGGCAGCTCTCTATGAGGGGATTCCTCAGTGCAAGCTAACTAGCTAGACTATCTTGAATTAGAATGTCTGGGTTCACAGAGAGATTCTACTACTAGAATCATCTATTAGTAATGTGGAAAGCAATTCAGAAAGAAACAAAAGGTAAGCGTGCACACACAAACGCTTAAACTTTATGGTCGAAAAACCTTTCCCTCGGTTTATCATAGCACACAGAGCTCTGCCACTCCAATCTGTCCTATGCATTGGAGACATTCTGGTAAGATGATTTTTTTTCTTTTTTTCTTTTTTCTACATGGTGATGAGTTTCGTGAGGATAATTTCTTTCGGACATATCATTCTGACCCTTCCGTCTTTCTCCTGTTTCCTCCCTTAGTTTCTCCCCATCTTTGAGGCTTCTGCTAGTCTTCTTCCTCCCCCCTGTCTTTCTGTTCTTAGGTCATACGTAAGGGGAAGGGGGTGTCAAGATACTGTACTTTCACACTTAATTCTAAATTTTGTTTTGTTTTGTTTTGTTGAATATTTTTATTTACATTTCAAATGTAATCCCCTTTCCCAGTTTCCCATCCATAAAACCCCTCCCCCTTCTTCTATAAGGGTGTTCCTCCACCCAAGCCCCCACCCCTTCCTGTCTCCCTGCCCTAACATTCTCCTACACTGGAGGGTCCAGCCTTGGTAGGACCAAGGGCTTCTCCTCCCATTGGTGCCCAACAAGGCCGTCCTCTACTACATATGCAGCTGGAGTCATGGGTCTGTCCATGTGTACTCTTTGGATGGTGGTTTAGTCCCTGGGAGTTCTGGTTGATTGGTATTGTTGTTCTTTTGGGGTTGCAAGCCCCTTCAGCTCTGGGAAGACATATTTGTGTGTTGACTCCAGCATGCTCAGACAGATCACTTGATAGTAGGTGTGTCTGAAGAACAACGAATGATGTCACCATTCATTGTGTGCTCCACTCATGTCTTTAAACACTGTTCAAACATGGCTACCACAAGATGGGTTAGTTTGCCTTATGGATGGAACTTTCAGTGTCCTCACAGGCTCATGTATTAAGAACTGGTTTCCCAGCAGAAGGGCTTCTGGCAAGTGAGGATCTACAGGCCTCTGACCTAAACAGATAGATTAAGTCCTTGGTGGATTATGACAGAGTTATTGGGAATTATTGAAAAGCAGGATGAGGGACCCAGCTAAAGGAAGTAGGTAACTGAAGGGTTATATTTTGCCCTGGTCTGCGTTTACCCTCTGACTTTGCCTCTGCTCATTGACCATTATGAGGTAAACCTCCTCCTCTTCTAAAAGTTCATACTACCACAATGTTCTGCTTCACCTTGATCTTGGAGTGGATGGTACACAGGGATGTGAACTAAAACATCTGGAACCATGGGCCAAAATAGATCCATGATTCCCTAAGCTGCTCCTTTGATTATTTGGTGACATCAATGATAAAGCTGACTCATACAGTCCAGTTACCAAATGCAGCTTCATTTTTTTATTTTTATTCATTTGCTCATTTAGTATATGTTCATATGTCTGTGTGTATGATTATGGATGTACATGTGTGGAAATTGGAGGATGACCTGTGTTGTTTCTCTTTCCACCACATGGGTCATGGGATTGAGCCTAACTCTCACAGGACCTTTACACCTTTCCCATGATGCCCTCCCTGCAGGCCCCACACACTGCTTTGTGATTTGGAGGCCCCACTCTTTTTTTTATGCCTTAAGTAAGCCATAGGCTTTGCCACACAGCGAGGGATAACTTAAGTTCTGCTTTTATTTCTAAGTTTGATTACCAATCTTCATCAAAGGGTGGGGAGGATGTGTGCAACCAGGCACATGGGCTTTTTTTTTTTTAATATGTTTCTTGCCATTCCCTCTAAAGGCTCAAAACTGACCTTATTCCAACTCAGTAGATGCAAGATTCGGTAAAAAAATAATCCTTCAGGTGTAACCTTGAGAGGAAGAGGTGGGACTCGTTGATTTGAAAAGCTTTGAGCATGTAAGCGCCTTGCAGAACCTACTTTACTTCCTTTTCCCACACTTAGAATCTCAGAAAATCCACTCGGTTAATGGCAGGAGCAGAGGCTGCAGCCCTGATCTTCTCTTTCAGCCTGGGCATCACTGTGGCAAAACCCTGGAACTGACGCAAAGCTTACACCAGTGGGGGGAAAGCAAATCCTTTGGGGGCTGAATGGACACCAGCAGATTACAAAAGGAAAGAAAATTCGGGAAAGTTGTGTTCAGTTTCCATCCGACAAAACAAATGAATTTGGGCGTGGTTCTAGCATGGTTTGCCCTCTGCTAAAAGGAACAATGATCTTTACAGCTCTGTGTATGGCAGTGACCCCTGGGCCTCTTGGTCCCAGTCACTTCATCCTTTGTTTTGTTGAACTAAACCCTCATTAGCTAGCTATGCTAACTGGTAGCAAGACACAACATCCTCCCTAGAAGCATCTTTATTTCTGATGTCTGAGCCCAGCTCCTACACACAACCAGTGCTATTCGATCCCATAAAGACAGCTGAATTTGAGTCCAGACATCTTATTTTGGGGATTGACTAAAAATACCATCCCACCTAATTTTAGCATGGAGAATAAACATTATCTGTGTATTTCTTTGGCTCCCAGGAGATTGTTTTTAGTCACAGAATTGAATAACCCTCCTTCCCGCCATGGATTATTTTTAAAATGTGGGCTCAAGAATAGCCCACATACAGAACATCGAAGGCCTGACTGCCCTCGCAACCAGAAATACTCTGTCCAGAATCAAAACCGGGCGCATAAAAAGTGCAGTCGACAAGAGTCAGAGCCAAGGACCTAGCACAATTCTGTGGAAGGTTCACCACATGCCAACACCATGCAAACCGCCAATGCTCGAGGTGGCAATGAGTGGCTCCACACTGAACTGCATGAGAAGCTGTAGTGGGAACTAGGGATAAAGTGTGAATTCTTCAGAGGCTGATACACAGCCTTCTTTAATGTGGCCAGCAGAGGCATCCAGAGTTGAAATCTATGCCCCATCCTACTGCCTTTTACACCGATGGATCAGCCTGTGTCAAACCCTGCTACTGATGATACTGAAAGAATTTATACCATGCCTTGATCTCAGAGGGGTACTGTCACTTCAGAGAGCCACACACTTTGGACCTTATCCAACTACAATTGGCTGTGCTCACCCCGGTAAGCCCATACAACTCTCTATTAGAGGCTGACTTTGGTTTTCCCAAAATTCATCTCTTGAAGTCTGATCCCCCAAGTACCTCGGAATGTGGTCTTATTTTGAGGAAGGACTTTGAAGATGTAACCAAGTTAAGATGAGGTCATCAGCTTGGACCGCAATCCAGTATGACTGGTATCTTTACTAAAAGGGTAAATTATGACACACACCATCACAAAGGAGAATGCTCGGTGAAGATAGAAGCAGAGATCAGGGCACTGTGTCGACATGCCAGGAAATAGCGAAGTTTACTGGCAAAACACCAGAGGCTGGGGAAGAGGCTTGGATAAACTCTTCCTTAGGGCTTTCAGAAGGAATCAACTTTTCTAAGCCTTGGATCTTGGACTTCCGTCCTTTAGAACTGATAGGGGATGAGCTTCAGTAGTTTAGGATTCTTACCACATGGTAGTTTGTTACAACAGCTTTAGTACACTAACTCTCTTTGTGGACTACATCTCATTAGCCAGAGCCAGAATTCCTTGAGTCTCCTTCCTGCTGAGAGCAGAATGTGCTGGGGGCATCTGTTTGCATGACGTATGTAAACACCAACTTACAAAAGAGTGTTTAGAGGTGGAAAAGATGTGGCAAAGGAGGTAAGGCATATGCTAAGGTCAGCTGTCCAAAGCAGCCTTACTTGTCTGAGAGGGCAATTAATTAAATCTAATTTTTAAGAGTTAGTTCCATGTTGGGGAGCTAGTAAGAGGACCTGGTCAGTAAAGTGCTTGTCTTGCAAGCACGAGGACCTGAGTTCAATCCTCATAACTTTTATTAAAAAAAAAAAAAACTCCAGATGTGGTAGCATATACTCAAATACTCTCGGAATCACAGCACTGGGGAGGCAGAGGCAAGAGGATCCCGGGGCCTCAATTAAGGGTCAGTCTAAGTTGCTTGGCCAGCTCTGAACCAAAGTGAGATCATGTCTAGAGAACAAAAGGGCAGTGAATAACTTGAAGAATGACACTTAAGGCTGTTCCCTGAACTCTATATACTCTACTCGCACACAAAATACATGTACATGTATACTCATGCATACACACACACACACACACACACACACACACACACACACACACACGAATTCCAAATCTGGCCTTGCCATTACAATAAGGATCAATGCCTTTGCTAAGGTGAGGAACTAGATAATCCTAGGACTTGTCAACTTGAATGCTAACTGTCAAATTGTTATATACATAAGTCTCCTTTTGCACTATGGTATCCGACTAGCCTGTTTGCTCATACAAAGACACCAAGGTCCATCCACCCGATCTGAAGTAGATGTTGACCCAGCATCAGCCTTATTTGTGGAAATACAGCCACTATATGCCACTGCGCTGCCTCCCTACTGAAAGCAAATTGGAGAAGGGGGCACAGAAAACAAAATCTGAAAAAAGAAATCCTTAGTCAAAAGTTTCTCCTAGAGCTGATCCTTTTCTATGAATTTGTAAACTCTAACGAAGAAGAGAAAAGGCTTGGGGAAGTTTCATTTTTAGATACAAAGCCACTTAGCTTTTCCTGAATTCACCGAATCTGGCTTCCTCAGAACTGTGTGAGTATCCACCCAAGAACACTTGTCCTCTGTGTCAGAGAATGGCTGTTGGCCCAGGAAAGGTCTCCATCCAGAGAAATGCATGGAAACCTATGTCAGAAAAAGTCATCTGAACACATAACACTGTGGCCGAGACCCTGATTAGGAGGAAACAGAGTATCTAAAACGTAAAGTATATGCACAGCCGCAATATGCAAATTCCGTTTCCATGGACAGAACCCGGATTCAGGAGGGTTACTAAAACAGAAATGCTGCTGAGTTAGATTGGGATTTGGGTTTTAAGGAGACTATTTAGAAAGATACAGAAGTCAAGATACTTAAGCCAATTGCTACACTGGGCATAAAGTGATCTGTATGCTATACACAGAGGAGAATGCATGTGAGTGTCAACCTGGTATTTTCTTTCCCTTCTTTCCTTCTCTCCCTCCTTCCTTCCCTCCTTCCCTCCTTCCTTTCTTCCTTCCTTCCTTCCTTTTTTGTGTATCATATACATAGACAGTATCCAGGAAGAACTAATAGAGAATGCCCTGGATACAATACAAATAGAAAACCAGCTTTATAAAAATACCCAGAACTTGCTAGAGACAATCCAATTAGTGTTGCAAAGAAAACTCTGATTCTGTTGACACTAAAATAAATTGATCTAATTTAAAGGATATGAAATAGATGCTAGGGTCCCAAGTGTTTTATTTATTTTTTTTATTTATTTTACATTGTTTGGGGAGAAGTGACTAATTAAAAATGTGAGGAAGCTTATTTTCTGGCCCAGTGTTTGACCTTTTAAACAATCTATTCAATTGCCTTCGAAAGCAGGAAATAGTTAATAAAATTAAAAGGGGGGAGGGGAAGCAGAGAAGTCCATAAAAGTGGGCAACAGACTCCAACACCTCATATTCTCACTGCTTTCCCTTATAAAAGAGTAGAAAAGGCACCATAAAATCAATATTAACTTATTTAAGGAGCAGTAAGAGTCCACTGGTCATTGGTCCACCCGCCAACACCATGAGCACTGCCTATCCACCAGGCCTTGGCAGTAAGCAACTGTTGCTACTCTCGAGCCTGGTTGAGAATGAGATTTCCAAGCAAACATGCCGAGCTCTGCTGTGGAACTCTGCCAAGGTCACTGAAACCATTCCACATTCTCGCACACAGTGGAGCGGTGATAAAGTGCACACATCTTCCTCAGATCAAACACCACACATTGTGTGGACACTGCAATATCCAGACACCAACATCTAAAATTTCTCTTGAACGCGTCCTTGATGTCTGGGAAGAGTTTAATCATTGGTCCCTCGAATGTCACATCCATGTGCTTGTCTAGCGTTTCTGTTTTATTTTTGCTTAGGGAAAGAGTTCACAGCTCCTCCTAGCAGACTTGTATACTGAAACTTTAAACAAGCTGGTCACAGTCCTCCGGTACTAAATGGTGTCCACCAACAACAACCACTCTGCTTTCTCTACCAACTCTGTTGTTTCCTGAGGGCACTGAGGTTGTTAATGACCCAGGATGCTTCTCTCTGCCCCAGCTGCCGGGCCACCTGCTCATGTCTTCCTCTGCTGGACAGCTTCTCTACCTTAATTCCCTCCCACACAACCCAATTATCTTTAGTCACTCATCCCGTTTTGTACTTTCATGGTTTTGCCATAACTTTTCTCTAAACAAAAAAAAGGTGATTCTAGGATTGTTTTGTGACAATTTCTTTTTCTTTTCTTTTCAAATTTATTGATCGAGTGGCTGATTGGTTGATGGGGAGCAGCTTCACACATGACAAGCTATGCCTGTAGAAGTTATTTAAGAGCAACTTGCAGGAGTGGATTTTCTCTCCCCTCCTTCCAACACATGGGACCCAGGGATTGAACTCAGGTTATCAGACTGGACAGCAGGCGCCCTTACCTTTTCAGCAGCTCTTGAACTATTACCTTCGGATGTTTGGAGAGTATCATATAAAATTATTCAAATTCGACTCTTCTCATCTTTTTGGAATATATTTTTTTGGGGAAACAAGCCTAGTTAGGGTTTCTATTGCTATGATGAAACATCATGGCCAAAAACAAGTTGAGGAGAAAGGTGTTGATCTTACATTCATTTCCACATCATAGTCTTAAAGGAAGTCAGGACAAGAACTCAAACACAGCAGGAACCTGGAGGCAGGAGCTGATGCAGAGGCCATGGCTTACTGGCTTGGTTCCCATGGCTTGTCCAGTCTGATTTCTCAAAGAACCCAGGACCACCAGCCCAGGGACTGACCCACTTACAATGGTCCCTGCCCTCCTACTTTAACCACAAATTTAAAAAAAAAAAAAAAAAAAGAGCCCTACAGGTTTGCCTACCACTCGATTTCAAGAAGACACTTTCTCAATTGAGGCTCCCTCCCCCCAATATCTCTAGCTTGTGTCAAGTTGATATAAAACCAGCCAGCACGGAAACCACTCCAGATCAAACAACAGCCCCAGCCTCCTATTCAATCAGCATTTATTGTTAGCGCTCCAGTTTGTTGGTGTTGATTATGCACCATTGATTTTATTCTTCCATATTTGTGTTTTATTTCTCCTAAACCATGAGGGTGGGGAGACATCAATGAATGTTTGGGGCGTTTTTATGTAAACTTGATACAGGTTAGAGTCATTTTGGAAAAGAGAACCTTGGTTGACATAATGCTCCTACCAGACCGACCGATAGGCAAGCCTGTATGTAGAGCCTTTTCTATATCAGCGGTTGATCCAGAGAGGTCCAGCCCATGGGGGTTATAGCCACCAGTCCTGGGTGTTATAAAAAAGAAGAAGAAAAAACATAAAAATCAAGCCAGTAGGCAGTATTCCTCCATGGTCTGTGTTTGAGTTCCTGCCCTGACTCTCCTCAGTGATGATCTGTTACCTGGAAGTTTATGATGAAATAACTTTTTTCCTCCCCCAGAGTGGTCATAGAGTTTCATCAAAGCAATAGAAACCCAAACTAAGACACCGAGATAGGAGATTGTGGTCATGCAACCGTCACTTGTCAGTTAACAACCTCTTGATTCCTGCACAGCGCACACTGCCTAGGAAGCGATTGTGCACGCCATTAGCTGCTATGTTAGTAGTTGGAAATAGATGGTCGGAATTTTTTTTTTAAAAGCCTCAGCAACTTCACACAACAAAACACAGGTTTTTTGGTTTGGTTTTTTTTTTGGGGGGGGTGGGTTGTTTCTTTGGTTGAGTTTGCTGATATAAAATATAGAATAAGTCCAGAAGACCCCTCTAAGCAACAGAACTTGGGGAATCCACATGTCTTTATCAGGCAAAATCACTTAAGCATAAAACTATTTGTGTTCAGAAAGCTGGAGGAGAAGTTAAAGAAAAGCATTTTAAAAGGGATGGAAGCAGTACACTTTTCTGGTTTACCTTCCTCTTTATTGACCAAATGATTCACCTTGACGTGTTCTCATTGTCATAAGCCTGGGAACACACATGACCAGAGAGAACAAGACAGCCAGATGTGTGTAGGCCTAGGAACACCTACTATACAAACCCACTTTCAAAAATAGGACAAAGAGGAAAAGAAAAATGAGAGGGAAAGAAAATGGAGAGAAGAGAGGAGGATGAAATTTAGTTTGCTAATTTTCACAAAGAAATAAATTCAAGAAATTTTCACTGTGTGAAATCAGTTTGTTACTGAACCAGAGATGAGAATATACTCATTCTCAGACTGCCTGTGTTCCTTCGTCAGCCCTGAGGCTGAAGAGACTCTGCCTCTCAGCAAAGTGAGCCAAGTCCTGTAACTCAACTTTCCATGCTGTATCTCCAAGCATCTGCCCCAGGGGGCATTTGTTCCAAATGAAGGAGACTTGGATCTCCTAAATATATTTGATTTTAAAATTCCATAAGTTCACAGAAAGTTTTGGCAACACTTGCTCTGCCATTTACTTACCAAAAAAAAAAAAAAAAAGTTACCATTTGCCTTGTGGAGAGCAACTCCTGCTTGTTTGTTTGTCTTTCCAACTCAACACCTGTGCTGTTTCCAATAAGTTCAGAGAATCCTTTCCTCCTCTGTGTGAGGAACACCTCGGGATTCAAGGGGCTGAAGACAAATTTACATCAAAAACTGAAGCTCTATTTTATTTTCTGGTCAGATTTTGGGGATCTAGAAAACTAGACACATTTGTTTCAAACCTCAAACCATTTTCACTAATATGCATCACGTGTTAGCATTTTCACTAATATGTGTCATGTGTTAGGAAGCATGCTAATGCCACATGAGATTTGTGTCACTCGACCTTTTCCTGTAACCAGTGAGACAAGGACTGCTATTATCTGTGCTTTATAGACGAAGAATTTTAGAAAATGACTGAGTAGCTGTCCAAAGTAAAAAACCTGATAGACAGGCAAACTGAAACTCAGTCACCATCCCAAGATCAACTGCTGCTTATGACGCTGAAGTCCAGAGATCCCATCCTTGGCTGAAACCTTGAGCTGGAGCATTTTAATAAGAATATATGAAATAAAGTGAACTCATTCCCATGACAATATTAATCTATTGTTTTCAAAAAGACTAAAGATTGTGAATCAACTTTTCAGAAAAATAAAGCCCAGGGAATATGGGGGCTTTTGTTTCCTTGCTTGCTTGTTTCGGATTTTTGAGACATGGATGGTGTATGTCAATCAGGCTAACCTCAAATGTTCAAATTGTAGGATGTCTCACCACACCAGGCAAAGGTAGAGTCTCTAAGAGCAGATCAGGTGCTACCTTGTCAATTTTCCCTTCCCCGGGCTGTACCTTTCACCTGGTATCTCTTTATGGGCTCCATGTGCTAACCCTTCCCTCAGGTGAGAGAGCTTTCAAATAGCAGTTGTTTGTATTAGTGTTAGCAAAAGTAACCCTGCGGCCTAGGATGGCTAATAGAGATGACTGTAAGCCACCAAGTAGATTTGCTCACTGGCCACGAGAAGAGGCAGTGTGAGTTTCAAGGGTTCAGTGGTTACCACATTCCATTTTTTTTTATGCTGTTAGCCATGAAATGAGAAATGCGAGCAGCAGGCAATGCTCCTCAAGATACACATCCTGCCCTGGGGTGCCTAGGGGAGATGTCAGGTTTTAAGCTCACTTCCTATCGCCCCAAGTGACACTGGACTGGGAAGTAAGAGGAGGGCTGGTAGGACAGAGAAATGTACAGCTACAGCCAGCTTGTGTTAGAATTGCAGCTCGAGTCCGGATGGACCATACCAGGCCAGTACAGTTCCACGTAAGAGAGGTTTATTCTGGGGGAAGAGGCAAAGGGGATGATGGAGAGGAAGGGAGAAAAGAGAAAGGGGGCGAAGGTCAGAAAGGGTCTGCCTTTTATTTGGGCAGTGATGTAACCACTCGCAAATAAGGTTGGGAGGTGAGCCAGGTGGATGCTGGGAATGTGAGAATGTATGGCGATTGCCATGGCAACAGATGGGCGGGTCCCTGTTGCCTATGTGTGACGTCACCACTGGGAGCCGACCTGCAACCTTAAAGCCTGTTCCTGATACCAGCACAGCACAACTGGTACAGAATGCCACTCTTCCATTTCACCCTGCCACTGTCAGCAGATAAGCTGCCACTACGATTACCTATGACATCTTCTCCAACCTGAATGGCACCTTCTGGGGGTGTCTCAAAGATAATCCTCAAGGCTAGGACGAGCATAAAATAAGTGGGAAAATGAGACCCAGAAAGACGGGCTAACTGAAGAAACAATAAATTGTCCAAGCAAAATGCATAGTGAGCATCTCTTCCGTGAAGGGAAAGAGCTAGCAGTTTTCCGTATCAACCTAAGAGGCAGCGAAGGTGTGTTGTCTAAAGGGTGTGGTTGAAAGGCTTTAGGGAGAGTTAGCCTCTCTCAGGAATGAATTCCCTGGTCGGTTATCAAATACAAAGTGGTCAGTCCTGAAAAGCCATATGCACGCAAACAACAAAAACAGACTCAGAATGTCACCTGCTCACCAGACCAGCAGTTCATTCATATTCTGCAGGTAATTCATTCATATTCTGTCTCTGTCTCTGTGTCTCTCCATTCCTCCCCTCCCCTCCCCTCCCCTCCCCTCCCTCCCTCCCTCCCTCCCTCCCCTCCCATCAGAGTATCCAATGAAAAGAAAAACTCCTGAGTGACCTGCTCTGGGTGCTTCCGGGCCTCCTCAGAACCCACTGAACCTGGGCCACCTCTGTGTGATCCAGAGAAAATCAAAACCACAGCTTAGAGCCTTAAAAAAGTTTGTGGGGTGGGGCAATGAAGCGCTCCTCAGAGTTCTGACGCAAATGGAAAAGACTTTTTCCACCCGGTTGCCCCTCTGGGCCCTTCACCACCTGGAAAAAAAAAAAAGTGATACGTGATTGAACAGAACGAGGGCCTCTGCCTCCCACTTGAATTCCCTTTTTTTTCTTCTTCTTTCTAAAAACAGAGAATTCTATGAATCTTTTTTCTGCTTCTAAAATATTTTCTGCAGGATTGAGTGCTTGCAAAGCGATGATTATGAATGACTAAACAACCCTGCATATATTTCTGGAATACTTGGAAATGCCTGTTATTTCTGGACGTGTGTGCTTGTTCAGGTTATTCTGGCAAAGGGCAGCTAGGGGGAAAAATTGCTTTCCTGATAAGAAGTCTGCAGCGCCACCTGCTGCCGGCTCAGAGGACAGCAAGGTTTCAGGGGTAAAAAACAAGGACCGGGTTAAACAGCCTCATTCCTCAAACAAGGGTGGTGTCATCAGCTGCTTACATGAAAATAAGCTAACAGGTTCCTACCAACTACAACACAAACATGCACGGCCCTGCGCTGCACTCGCCTCGCAATGAGAGGGCATCAAGGCAGGAGGGCGGGCGGGCCTTTCATGGTCTGAAACACCCGTCAACATCTACTGCAAACTGAGGCCATCAGAGTAGTCCCTGGAGAGTACACCGTTTTGGGGACAGACGTATTTTCCTTCAACAATATTTTATTATATTATTTATTCGTCTGTTGGGGCCCACCCACATCACAGCTCATGTGTGAACGTCAGCGGACAAGTTAGGAGAGTCACTTCTCTTTCTACTCTGTGGGTCCCAGAGATGGATCACAGGTCATCAGACGGGCAGCAGCCACCTTTGCCTGCTGAACCATCTCTTCAACCCAAGGGTGGATTTAAAAGGCGCAAAATAAACACAAGCTTGAGACTGGTGGCATTATATGTCTTGTTGTGCCTGGGTTTCAAGAAAATGTTGAAAGGGGAGCCGTAGGCAAAATAGAAGGGAGGTGCCATGCTGTTCGCACTGCTCCTTTTAAAACAATCCAGGTCTCCTCTTCCCCGTATCTCTTTCCCATGGTTCCTCCCCACAGGATCTGAGCCAGAGACAATTTCCCACACATTTCCTTTGCACTGACTATCTCCACAGCTCCCAAGCCTAAGAATCCATGCATTTCTTTACACCCGGTGTTCTACTTCATAGAGGAGTGGGTTCCAGTCTCCCTAACGCTGCCACCTTTCCAGACAGTTCCTCATGTGGTGGTGACACCCCTCCCCCAAACATTTTGCTACTTTATAACTGTGAGTTTGCTAGTGTTATGAATTGTAACATAAATGTCTAGTACTCAGGATATCTGGTATGTGACCCCCCTATGAAAGAATTCTTCCACCCCCAAGGGACGTCACACCCACAGGACCTCAGCCACATAGATCATGCAATTATCTATCAGGTTGGAGTTAATAAATGTCAACAAGGAATTTTGTTTCCTTCTTTACCCCTTTTATCTTTCCAGGAGGTCTCAGGTGCTCTTCAGATGAAACCTAGCTTTGTAACACAGCTAAGACAAGAGAAGAATACATACATGCACCCTCACCACACCCACACCCACCACACCCACCCACACCCACCCTGCTTTCCATTTTAAACAGTGAGCTTCCCGTTTTTAAAGACCAGGGGCTAGAAAGGCTGAGGATTCACAGCAGTCCTGGGCAGTCTCCTCTTGCTACATCAAGGACATCATTTTCCTGTCGTTGATGAGACTTCACCAACTGAAAGTAAAACAGGTCACACTTCACAGTAACACCGGGCTGTGCAGCTCCTACACCAGGTTAGCAACTTCTATAGTGTGCACCGTTCCGTATTAGCATAGGGTTTTGCTGTGTCTTCTGGACGACTTTATAATGTAATATAACTTTAACCTCCTAAGAGTTCTCTAAATAACATCCACAATATATATGACCTGGATCCAAAATGTATAAAGTGGGAAAAATTCATCCAGTTTGTTGTATTACTCTTTATATAAAACTATTTTTCCCAACTCATTCGATAATGAATTACAAACATCATACTTCTGATTTCTAAAGGAGAAATGCTGTCCTGCATAACAGCAGCTCACTTAGGAACCTGGGAATGTCACATGGATACAATCCTTTCCCTAGCTTTAGGTCCACATTCAGATTGGACCACTCCTGCCGACAATGTCTCTCTCAGCTCTACTTCTATTCTAACCCAAGTTCCAAGCCATGCCCATGCCTGCCACCCCCATGTTTGAGTACCTCTTCAGCCTTTCATCTCTCATGATCTCAACTAAAGAGTCTAAGCAAAACGCCCTTTATGTTGGTCCCTGATTGCCTTTGGAATGACTAACACAGAGAAGACATTGTGGACGTATCAGTGAATCGTATCTAAAGAGACCTGGTAAGAGTGCACTCTCCTAGAGGACCAGGGTTTGGTTCTCTGAATCCAGGCGGCAATGTGTCACAAGCATGTTCAACTCCAGTTCCAGGGGATCGGACATTCTTTTCCTGTAGCACTTAACATAAGCTCCATACGGTTTTCTTACTGCTCTTCAGATTTTCACCCTCCAGACGTAGGAATCATGCTGTGTTCTTTCTTCTACCCTTAGCTCAACAACTTTCACGCAAAACGTATAAACCTCAGGCACTGCCCCTTAATTAATAAGGGGAAGTTGGACATAAATGTTTTAGTTACTCATTTTCAAGTCACCTAGTAAACTGAGGCAAAACCAAGACTCAGTCTCAGGACATCTGATCTGGTTCAACACCCAAGTTGTGTCTCCTAGAGATTTTCTAGTATTAGCATTTCCTCTGCTAATCTTTGGAGTGACCCTCCTCCTGCACACCTGACTACGATGCTAAGGGGCAGCATCTCTACTATGCCCTGTCTAGCAACTTCTCTAAGGAGTATGTCAGATATGGGTTATCTCTTAGACACTGCCGATTCCAACATGTTTGCCCTAAGGAAAGAAAAGCCAGAAATGTGAACAGCTCACCCTGGATTACACCATCAGTTACCAAGCTGATGTACCTGGTCAGTATTGCCCCACTGACTGACTGACTGACTGACTGACTGACTGATGCCACTGCTTTGACACTAGAAGAATCTCAAAGAGCATGACTCGTCTGGCTGTGGTAGATAAATTCTATTAGTCACCCTAGAGCTGCCTTTAGAATAATTCCTTCCTCCCTTAACTTTAAAGAAAGAAATCTGAGATTCACAAAACACCATAAAATATTTCAGGCTGTGTCACCAGCGAAGTGTCAAGTTCCTTCTAAGCATATAGAGTTTCACCTCAATCTGTCAAAAGGAGAATTCCCCACGATTCATGTTATTTATTAGTTCCAAAAGCAAAAACAAATAAGCAAACAAACCAAAAAAGAAAAAGTCCTCAGGTCATATTATGAAGGCTGGGGAAGTGATTTCGTAACTACTCTGATGGAGTATGCTTTGGGTACTGTTTAGAGAATAATCACCACCTTAACCATAAGGTCCAAAAAAGTGGGTATTGTTTAAACTCAATCCTAGGAATGCAAGGCAGTTTCCAAGCAGAGAGAAAGCTGGAAACAGGTTTTTGATTAAACAATTATTTAGAAAAGAAAAGACTGAAATTTTATAAATTGACAATGGACTATTGCACATGGCCTCATAGCAACAGTAGGAACATTTTAAAAGAAATTGTGTTTTCTAATCTCTGGAATTCCTTCCCATGGGAAATTTGGAACAGAACATATAATCTGAGGAGATGAATTTACCAGTGGGACCACAGCTTTGGGTCAAAAAGGCCTCCTTCCTTCCAGTGGTTAGATGCAGACACATGGAAAGGAGCACAGAGAAACTGATGTAAGGAACAGGTTCCTTTGAAACATTCCTTCTCTCTTCATCTTTATGAATTTGCCTAAAATTTGGCATCAGAGAAGAACAAATGGTGATTTGTGCTAACCAACCCAGGTCCCAATCTAACAATTTCCCAGCAATGATATTTGATGTCTCTGATGTTTGCTTTGCTCGTCTTTAAAATACAACATATATATAATCTATTTCACAGGAAGTATATAAAAAGTCACTACCCACAGGCTTCTGCACAATATCTTCGATGTTCAATTTTGATAGAAGATGATATATATATATATATATATATACACATATATCATATATACATACATACACACACCTATGTTTATAGATATGTGGATGAGTAGATGCATGGATACAACATATATATATACATACATATATACATACACACACCTATGTTTATAGATATGTGGATGAGTAGATGCATGGATACAACATATATATATACATACATATATACATACACACACCTATGTTTATAGATATGTGGGTGAGTAGATGCATGGATACATATCATATATACACATACATAGATGATATATAAATGCGTGGATAGATATATGGATATACATAGATATATAAGTGATGAGTATTATATACATGAATAGGTAGATGATGACTGGATGATGGGTAGATCAGTGGATGAATAGACCAATAGATAATAGATAAATACATGACAGATAGATGATAGATAGACAGACAGACAGACAGATAACAAATATAACAAATATATTCCCTCCCATCTTTCCCTGCACAGAGCTTTTTGAGGGACTAAATCCCAAAGTATTATATCTGATACATAACCACCATATAATCTATCACTTTCATCCCACCAAAATGATAATGAGAATTCTGTAATAGGCAATCCATAACACCTCTCAAAGTTCTATAATTTGATTAATCAATTCTCTGCATTGAGTGTGTGTGTGTGTGTTGTGTGTCTTCTGAACCATCATTGCAGCAAGTTATTATAGTTACATTTGTGAGTTTATATTCCTAGTAATGAATTAAATTCTTCCATATAAGCCACACATCTCTGTTTCCAACACTATACAAAAACTGTGGTTCCTCTCCCTAGCTGCTACGAAACTTCTATGAGTTGAGACCATACGTTCCCAAGTGAAAGAGAGCACACAGAGCAATCAGTCTCACACCCCACACATACAGCATCTGAATGGAACCCAACCCCTACTTCTAGAATTTGGCAGCAATTTCTAGCAGTTAGTTACATTCCAAAAGTAGCATATCAACGTGATATATTTCGACAGTCCCCACTTCCCAATGGGAGCCATCGGGGTCTCCCTTTGAACTGATATTTGATCATTGGCCAAAATTTCCATATCCTGGACTAGGCTGCCTCAAAAAAAAAAAAAAAAACATCTGTTTTGATTAAAAACTGGTTAGAAAATTACTCTTGCAATAAAGAGGAAATGGACTCCTTTAATAAATTACTGGCGTGATAAATCCTTGTTTTGAAGCTGAGGAACAGTCATCAGTACCAGGACCAACTCCAGCAATATGGGCCAGGACTCAGAGAGTCGGGTTCTAGAAATGCTACAAATACAGGACTAGCGATCACCAACATGTGGCACTATCATCCCAGGTAGGTATAAGAGAAAGAAGGAACGAAGAACTAGACTCCATCCCGCGCCATATCCCCCCTGAATCCATCCAATCCGTGCTAAGAAAACACTTGGATGTTTTTCTCCAATTTCCATTCATTCTCTTCTGCCCATTCCTCAAGTCTTGAACACTGGACAGAGCATCTGAAAACATCTTAATTTCATCTTTCTCCTTTCCAGCTTCCAGCTAATTAACCTGACACCTTAACGTTCTCAATGGCTTCTATCATCTGTCCATCCACATAAACAACATAGCATGCATTTATTACGCAGTTGCAGATATACACAACACTAGCAAGTTCAGTCTTAACGTACAAGAGTCCATAAACCTGGATAGTGGCCATCACCCTCCCTCACAGGAATAGCCCACCTTATTAGTCACTCTTGCGCTGCTGTGATTAAATGGCCTCACCAGGAACAACTTAAAGAACTATTTGTTTTATCTAGAGCTCCAGTGGGTGAGAAAGTCCATCGTGACACTAAAGGCATGAAGCAAGCATCTGGCTGAGCACCTTTTATTGTGCACAGGAAGCAGAAAACAGGGAAGAGGAAATAAAGCAAGGCTATACCTCCCTCGAGTCCACACCAAGTGACGCACTTCCTCAAGCAAAGCTCTGCCTCTGAAAGGTTTCAGAACCTTCTTAAACAGCACCACTAACTGGGGACCAAGTAATCAGTGCAGACACCCACAGGGGACATTTCTCAGTCTCAAAAAGCTTGACCACCAAAATAATCTAAAAAGAAAAGAGCAAAATCCTTTTCTGTAATGAGTTAGATTACAGATAGAGATATATAACTACTTCAAAGAGCAAATGTTTTCACAGATAATTAGAACTAAGTGGTATTTTCACATGTTGAATTAAGGGGAAGAATAGCTAGCAGAAGATGTTGACCTGGGCAAGGGAGAACAGACTGGGATTATTGGAGTGAGAGGCAAAGAAGTTTCCAGGAAAATAATGAGTGTAAGTTGTCACCTCCATGAGCATTTGCAAACACGTTTACCCAGTCTTTCGTCCATACTGGTTAGTTATGTTGGGCTGCGTATTGTACCCACAGTGCTGTGAGCCTCTTCATGGCTTTTATAATATTGTGAAAGAGATAATTCTAATTACAAAATAGTTATAATTTAGCTGTGATTGTTATAAATGTGGTGAATAAGAAGTACAGATTTGGGAGGACAACTTTTTGAGGTAACAATTTATTTACATCACTTTCTCTTTCCTTTCCCTCCCTTGAAACCCACCCTTATATCCCACCATATATCTTTCAAGTTACTGGCCTCTTTTTTTCATTAATTGCTGTTATATGCATTATATTCTAAATATTTCCTTAACAAGAGAGAAACGATGCCTGGTACGGACATTTAGCCAGTTACCCAGAGCTAGTGAAGTCATGGGTCTTGGAGAACCTAGAACCAGCACTTTACTAAGAAAGCAGAATACCTAACTCCACTCTGTCCTTCCTCACCTCTCTTTGCAGTAGATGAAGACCATTACAGGAAACCACAACCAATCAACATTCGGGGTTGTAAAATCCTGTCCAAATGGATGTCTCTACAAAGCAACCCCTGCATCTAAGGCTCTAAGAATATTTGGGGAAATGGAGTGGAAAGACTGTGGCAAGATCCTGTGGAAAGCTTCACAGGATCAGTGAGCTTGCTTTGAGATCGTGTCTTGTTGAGTGTGTCTTAAATCCAATTGTGAGGTGTTGGTTACTCCAAGGTGTGTGTGCCACTACTGCACCCTTAAGTTATCATTCTGCGCTGATTATTGATATGGTCCATAAGCATCATAGCTGGTCAGGACTGTTGGTCGCCTCCCTCTTTTGGAAATATGCATGGTGCCTTCTTGTACCATAAAAGCTAGTCCTTGGAGAGGAGGCATCAGTAAGTTCAAGGGTCTCTATAATTAGTTCTGGAAGCATGGTGTCCTCAGCATAGGGACTTACCTTCTGGGGGGAAATCAAAGGGAATAGCAAAACTGTATATGTTCTGGGAGTCTCTTGGACCAACCTGGCCAACAACTGAAAACAAGGTTCTTGTGCCAGGTGTTGGGGTTTTTGTTAGGTGGGTTATGGCTCTTGGAGATATCAGATGAGAAAAAATTTCATTCTCCTTCATCTGTGCTTATAATATAAATACTTGGGTTGTTTCTCATGATGTCTCACATTTCCTATATGTTCCTTTCCTGTGTTTTTCTTTTAATGTTCTGTATTTCTTGCTTATCTGCCCTCAATCCTCTACTTTATCCTTGAGACAATCTTCTGATTGGCTCTACTTATAAGGCTTTCCTTTGAGTGTTCTAATTGACTTATTGGGTTTTGCTATTCCATCTTCAATTCAGCTTGAGTTTTCTTCGATTTTTCTACCTCCTTATTAAATTATATTCTCAAGTCGGATAACCTAGTCTCAAGAACAGGTTAGAGCAGAAGAGAGAATGTTTGGGTAGGTTAGACCTACAGGTTAGAAATGGCTTGGGTGGAATGATGCCAGGTGGATAAAAGGAACTGCGCTGCTATAAGGATATGCCTCCAGGTCCAAGCCTGGAGTGTGGGGGCAGATCTGACTTTGTGGAAAGGTTGGATGTAGGGGTGGGCAGGGAGTCCTGAGAGAAACCTAGAGATTGTTTGCTGTGTTGGTAGG
This sequence comes from Rattus rattus, assembly GCF_011064425.1. Taxonomy (NCBI): domain Eukaryota; kingdom Metazoa; phylum Chordata; class Mammalia; order Rodentia; family Muridae; genus Rattus; species Rattus rattus. The sequence goes on along the minus strand of NC_046158.1, from coordinate 112,795,699 downwards.
GGTGGCCAGATTTGGCAAGGTACTAAATATGGGTTAGACTACATCTGTCAGGTTGGGGAGAAGGCATGCATGGTGAGGTCCAAAAGATTCACAAGGAGGAAATCCTGGAGAAGGAGATTGAATCTGGCAGAGGATATTTTAAGATTCTAAAACCGTTTTATAAACTGGTTCTCGAATCCCAAGTTCCCTGGCTGTGATGACATGAGCTGCTCAGCCTGCTGTGTCCTTCTCACCATGATAGACTGAAACCTCTGAATCTATGAGCTCAGATAAACTTCTTCTTTTTAAATTGTGCCTGGAATTACAAAATGAAAGCTCTGGTTAATACACTCATTGTAGAAATTTTCTTTAATGTTTGTATGAGCCTCTTCTTTTTCCAGTGGGCAGCAGTCGATGCTGAAACACGTAACTGATCAGAGTGCTGAGAATAAGAAACTAAATGCTTGACTTTACAGAGTCCCAAATCTTTGCTGAGAGACCTGGGAAGACAAGAGACTGCAGCCCGAAGACAGGACTACCAAGGCATCTGGACCAACATCGAGCCTATCTATGTGGCAAAATGGGTAGACTGGTTTAGACAGGAGTCACTTCAAACTTTTCCTAGACCAAAGGGAATATTGGACACAGATGTGGCTATGAATGTATCATCAGATAGCATTGTCAGATAAGGACAGCACTATCACTAATATCCCAGGTAAAACATGAAGAAAGGCAAAGCCACAACCCCGGTTTTTGGCACATGAAGTTCTGAGGTTTCATGGAACTTTGGAAGGGTCCAACCTGATCCAAGATCTCAGAAGAATCTTTGAGGTATGCTATCATTGGCTGAGGCTGGACCTGAACCAGAAGGAGGAGATCCTGGATCAGCTGGTGTTGGAGCAGTTCGTAATCTGCATGCGACCAGAGCTGCAGGCCTTAGTGAAGGAGAGCGGAGTGAAAGCTGCAAAGACCTGGCAAAGATGCTAAGGGACAGGAAATGCCACAAGTGGTCCATAATTAACTCCCAAGGGCAGGTGTACCTCCTTCAGGATTCCAGGATTGAGAAGGCTGAAGTCCCAGAGGATAAATGGGATCATATGGGATCATATGGATTTGTTCCAAGAGCACCTATCAAATGCAAGGAATCTCTCAACAGAGACCAGGCCAGCCCAGAGCTGCAGAGCCTATCAGAGAATGAAGAACCATCCACTAGTCAGGTGAATGAAGAGGACATTTTGCTGGGAGTGATTCCTGAAATGAGACAGCCAGACTACCTGAGACCTAAGCAGAGCCTAGGGAATGACTCAGTTCCTGACTGAGTAGAGGCGGAGACATCTGTGTTTGTTGGTCAGAACCCTCATCTGACACAGGGTCCTGCTGGTTCTCTCAGAGTAAAGGGTGCTGTGCTGTCCCAAGAAGACACTGTTGTGAATGCTGTACCATTGTTCACCAATAACCTGGAAAGAGATTTAGCCTTGAATAGGGATCTTCAGAGTCCTCCTGGTTTCAACTTACCCACTTCCCAGGGAGTGGCCTCCTATATGAGCAATACAGAAGATAGGCAAGAGGCTGCTAATGCAGAGCCTGCTCACCCACAGCCTGTAGAACGAGTTAACATTCTTGCTGGCCAGGCTTGGTTTCAGTGTCCTGAATGCAAGACCAGGTTTCTTTACAGGTCTCACTTTGACCTCCACCAGAGGTCACACACAGGAGAGAGACCCTTCGGGTGCAACTTATGCAACAAGACCTTTCTACAGTGTTCACACCAGGAAGACACCTTTCTCATGTGCAGTCTGCAAAAAGGAACTCGTCCACGAGTCCACCCTGCAGGCCCACAGTCGGGTCCACACGAAGGAGACGCCTTAAGTGTGAGAGGGTGGTGGGCAACACTTTCGCCACAAAGGCAACCTCACTGTCCATTTTTTACATCCATTGCAACTTAAGACCCTACATGTGTAAGAAGTGCAACATGGCTTTCTGACCACAGGGGACTTGGAAGCAACACATGAAAACCCACTTGAGAAAGGTGTCTGGGTAATTCTGGATCCAGTCTTTTCCCGGAAAGACTGAGATTGAAGTCTTTTCCCAGAGAAATGGAGGCTGGGTTGTCCCTACTCCATAAAGTCTCATTCCCTCATGGTCATTGTCTAGAGTGTTCATTCATGTTCTGTTTCACTATGCCCCATGGGTTTTCATTTGTTTGAGAGAGGGTCAGAACATATACTAAAAGTTAAGTGTTTTAAAATTAAACTTTCATTAAGTTAAAAAAAAGAAAGAAAGAAACTAAGAACTCAGCCCTAAATGAGACATATTCCTTATGCTGCCTCACCCCTACCACCACCAAGGATCAAAGAACATTATAGAAGGCAAAAGAACACAAGACCCAGAGAAAGGGAATCTACATCTTCTGAACCTGAAGTCGCTATTGCACTCTTGAACTCACATTCATTGTAGTTACCTGTGTAAGACCTCACAAGAACAAGACAGTCAAAACTCCAGCATAAATGAGGGGTGTGCTTTCCAGAACCCCTCCCTTACTGGGGAACTATAGGCTTTTGAGAGTTGCTCAGGGGAGGGGAGGAAATCGTTCTTTTTTTAATATGTGGTCACTGGTAGATTTCCCACGCTTTAGTGTATGAACCTACATCCGTATAGAAGGGTAGCACTAATGGGAATTAGTGGGTTAAAGGGCAGAGGTATGAAGTTGAAAGGCAGCTTTATTGGGGTCTTTGAAGGTAGGTGGAGGAGAGAAATGAGAGTGAATGTGATCATGTTTCATGGTATTAGACATATGAAATTCTCAGGAATAAAGAGAAGGTAATGTTAAAATAAATGAATTTGATTTAAAATAAAAGGCTCATTTCATAAAGTACTTCTGAGTGTCATTTTTCATCTTTCTCATAACTTTCCTATTAGAAAGGCTTTTAGTGTGCTAAAAGCACATTATGAAGCCTGATTTATATACAGTAGCAAGCACAGGTCTTGAAACAGTAGCTCGATGAACATACTCATTATAAACAGATGTATCAGTGTTCTTAAACCTTCACAAGCAAGCCTTCCAAATACAGATAGTGTCAGCTGCTACTTCAAGTTTCCATGTAGGGAACCATATGTCGGCCACTCCTTTCTGCTGATTCCTTTTGCTCCTGGTTGAATTTTGTGGTTTTTATTATCTATTTTAATTTTTAAATTGAACTTAATTTTTTTGAGACCTCCATATATGAGTACATATGTATGTATGTATGTATGTATATGTGTGTGCATGTGTGTGTACATGTATATACAACCTACTGAGTACATTCAGTGTTGCCTAAATGTACATGTGCCTAGGCTACAGGTGTTCAGTAGATGCTGACAGGCAGAGAATTGGTGTCCTTCAGAGACATGCTTCCACATAGGTTGTCCAACCTCAAGAGGTCGTTTTGTAATCTCCATCCACACTGTTATATGTCATAGTTTGCCTCTTTCTCTCCCTGATTAATAGTTTACCTGATGAATATGCCCATATTTCTTTACCTATTCACTTATTGACAGATATTCAACTTGTTTCAAAGTTTGGCCATCATACGTAATGCTGCTATGAAATTTTTTATTCACTAATTGAAAGGCTTCCTAATTAGCTGTTGTAATTTTGTATATCGTATCCTTCCCCGTTTACCAATTAGAAAGCAGTAATCCCATTCCATTGGAGGGTTGAAAGATCAGAGGTAGTATGCAAGCCAAGACTTAGTTTCCATTCTCAATAAGACTGCACGAGTGTGTATAAGGCCTGCGTACTAAGCTCACTTCACTAATTCCTTTACAAGTTTCCATGTGTGGGTCATTACCTGGCTGTGCTAAATTGCAGGTTCACACCATAGTAGTTCTATGAGACGAATTGCTGTTGTTATTTACATTCTGTAGCAGAAGAGACAGAATCAGAGATAGTAACATAACTAAAAATAGAGCAATCAGAATCACACCCATTGGCTTTTTCTGTGTCATTTATTACACAACACCACCTGACAATTGGCGCTGTATAAAACAGTGGTGGTGCATATAACACTGAGAAGCCGTGGCCTAAGACAGCGAGGGATCAAGGTCAATAAGGCAGTATTTGGGTTTTTAGGGTATTGAAAAGCTGGAGGTAGACATATTGTTCTCAGACAATAGAGACCCTAAGGATGGTGCCATGGACTTGCTACTACTGAGGCTGGACCTGGAATGACAGATCCTAAATGCCGTAAACAGCTTCCAGTCAGAAGATTGCTGTTTGAAGCAATTTTCCCTGGGCAGGAACTCAGGCCCCAGGTGATAAATAACCAAGTATTAGGAGCCCTTGCCCCAGTTTTTCAGGGCAAAGTCAGCCCTGTTGCATACACTCCTGTGCCGAGTGGTCATTTGGATTCTAGCAAGGACCCACGCCCTTATGAACCACCTATCCCTACAGTAGAGAGAGGTTGGCAGCCCACTCTATACCTGCAATTTCCTAATGAAGCAAACAAAAGAGGAAACACCATCTGCCCTTGGCTAGAACATTTCTGTTCTTAGTTCATATAAATCACATCTAAATGATTTAACGAAGAGGAGAGAAAACAAATCATATCCGAACCCACGCATAGCAAGAAAACCAACTCCTGCCAGGCAAGCAGAGATCAAGTGTGAAGATCGCAGAAACTCAACTGAAGGGAATTGTTATTTTACCTACTGTTTGAGTATACTTTCTAGCACTGTAGTGAAATGCCTGAGGTAGATAACTTCACAAAGAACAGCTCATTTGACTCACATCCAAAGGTTCTGTGGCATGGCACTGGCATGTGAGCTCTAATGAAAACGTCATGAAAGATGGCAGTGTAATGGAGGACATACATACAGGACTGAGAGATTACACATATTTCCCTAGCCTCCCAGGCTTTCTTTTAAATCTATTAAAGCTGCCATTGCCCCATAAGTCTCGCACTTCTGCATCTATAGACAGCACAACATGATCATAAGGTCTGCTGGTAGCTCAAGCAGTAAACGCCTGGGCCTATAAAACACAACAGTGACTGCTGGCGCATTGGGCCAGAAGGGCAGAGTCTGCGATGGCCCTGAGCATTGCCCATGCACACACATTAAATGCCCCAGGCTTAGTCATTGAAGAGATTCATACTTCCAGGCCTTGGAGGCTGTGACTTAGGGTAGACCTCAAAGACTTCAGAGGTGGCCTTAAAAGTCTTTTTCCAGTCTCTGGAGCAAACCATCTGCTGTTTGTTGTTGTTGCTCTGTTTTGTTTCTTATTTTTGGTTTGTTTTTAAATCTATGATAATCTCCTCAGTGAGCACTGCTCTGCCCCATGCTCTCATCCCAAAATGTGATTTTTCCAAAACCTTTCTGCTCTGCTTCCTTTGGCTCCTCTGTCTCATTTAAAGTCTGATTAAAAGCAGAGAACGCCCACATAATAGCCCAAATGCTGCAATCGTTTGAAATTTTCTCTACCAGATAAAAGACCTCCCTACAAAGTCTTGGGCATGAATGTACTCCACTCAAGCACTTTGCAATACTTTACCGAGGGGCCTTTCATTTCTACTAACATTCCTCATTTGCATCAACGTACTGTTCGCAAACACTAATTTCTAAGGTATTCTAGAATTTTCCCTTGTTTTTCCCCCATGAGAATCACCCATAATGTTTATACATTATAGATCAGTGGTTCTCAGCATGTGGGTCACGACCCCTTTGAAGGTTAAATAACCTTTGCATAGGGGTCATCTAAGACCACCATAAGACACAGATATTTGCATCACAATTCATAATAGCAAAATTACAGTTATGAAGTAGCAATGAAAATGATTTTAGGGTTGAGGGGGTCACCACAACAGGAGGAACTGTATTGAAGGGTTGCAGCCTTAGGAAAGTTGAGAACCACTGTTCCAGATGCTCTCTAGAGACATTTGTTGGGTGTATAAGTAACAGTAACAGCCTCATTCCTTAGCACCAGCTTTCTGTGTCCTTCTGTTTTCTGTGACATAAGCAATTGGAGGCGGCCTAAGTCTTTTAAGGACTAGAAGTGTGATTCATTTTTATTTATGGAGGCCCAAGGGCATAGTGCCTGGGAAAGCCAGTGAGGGCCTCAAGACAAACTTGTGTTATCATGGCATAAACAGGTGCTCCAGCAATCAGTCACCACAGTACACAGAAAACTAATGATGCCGAGGTTCCATAATACCTTCCAATGATCTAAGCACCCCACTAAGCTCCACCTCTTAAAGGGTTCGTCCCTCTCTCGAAACACAGCACTGAGGGCCAAATTCCAACAAACTTTTAGGGAACCACCCCTGTCCAATCCACAGCACTCACTACACTGAAGACTACCTCATATGCATTATTCAGGACTCTTTAGACTTCTTTGCTCTCCATATATCTGAAAACCACGGAGCTGTGGCTCACTGACCCTGGAAGATAGCCCTCCCAAGGCTGTTTCTGCAGATAGGTCTTGCCTGATACCACAGCTGTCGTAAGCATGATAAGCAGTGAGCTTGGAGCTCAAAGCCCAGCTACATCCTTTATCAGCTCCCATAAGGCTCTGCTCAGACCACCATCCCCTTGCCCTAATCATGCCAGGGGTAGGTGTGAGACAACTGGGGACAGGCACCATGTCCCAGCCCACTGAAATAATTCAACCTATTCAATCCTAGACCTCCTTACCGTGCCTTGACACATGAAATTCATGGTAATAACACTAATTCATCTAGAAAAATTATTAAATCCTACTCAGTAGAATCTAAGTAGCAAATCTCAGATCGCCTCTGGTGGACATCAGGAGGAGTACTTACTCTAATCAGATTTGTGTTTTAGAAAAGAACACTATACTTGGTTAGAGGGTTGGTCAGCATTGTTGCTGTGACAAAAATCTTTGAGATTATGAAAAGAAAACATTCATTTAGCTCACAGTTTCAAAGGTTCTAGTCTGTGATTACTTGGTTCCATTGCCTCTGGCCCTGTGTATGGCAGTGCATGACAGCTAGAACATGTATTAAGGTAAGGTACACACCTCATAGTGGCAAGGAAGCCAAGAGTAACAAGGGACGAGAGTCCCAGTATCTCCTTCAAGGGCATCTCCCAATGTTGTAAAATACTTTATCTAGGCCACATCCTAAAAGTTCCACCATAGGCATATGTCTTTGCCCATGGAGCTTTGGTAAAGTGGGCCTTTAGGGTCATGTTTTATCTCTAAACCACACCTGGGAAACCTCAAAGTGTGGCTCTGAGATGAACAGCAACACATCACCTGCAAAGTTACTGAAAATGAAAAATCACAATCAACAACCCAGACCCAAGTTCCAGAGCTGGGCCCAGAAATGCATATATTACCAAGTTCCTTAAATGACTTACATTAGAGTTTGCAAATCTCTGGGCTATCACAGAGGTAGGAGACCAAATGAGGCCTACCTTAGAGATACTGAAGGCTTGATCCTGCCTGGAGAGTAACTAGAGGAAGAAATTCCAGGCTGGTAGCCTGGGAGGTGTGGCAAGAGGAAGGAAGGAATCCATCCAAAACCGGCAAGGAGGCAACTGCTTATGTGACAATGTACAAGAAGCACTAGACAGGAGAGCCCTCATCCAAATGTGCTAAATTGCTAATGTTAGGAACAGTGCTGAGAACCGGAGTGACCACAGATTCCAGGGGCATCAATCTCTTTAGCATGTGATTGACCTGCACTCCCACAGTGAGATTAGGGGCTTCTCACAGGGAGAAGTTGCACAGGGCCTACGTCTTTGATACCAGCATATAAGGAGGCTGTAGGGCCTAGTAACTTAGGGATTCACACAGGGCAGCAGCTGGGCCTATCCTTCAAGCCAAGGAGTGTGCCCACTTGTGCAACACTGGCCCATTCAAGCCATTGAATAATTTAAATTTTCCAGCAACCACATCATAAAAACTAGTGCGGAATAGTTGAAATTGATTCCAACAATGCATCTGACTCAAGTCAACACGTCAGCCTGCAGTCGATATTTAGCAAGGCATTAATAAGATGTCTGAAATTCCCTCACACTATCTGAGACCAAATCCTCAGTCTGCTACATAAACGACATTCGGAGTCCATCTCAGTTCTAATGCCAGGTTCAAGAGCTAAACAAAGATCCACACTCAGCTCTGCCTCTCCTAGTGGGTAATGCAGTCATGGAAGATACTGACCACTGGTTTGGACCTTTAACAAACAAATGAGCTCTTTTCTATTGAATATACAAGCCAGGACTTGTCATAAGGAGAGGAAATAAGAGGTAAGATGTGGTGTTAAGAGACAGAAAGCCAACAAGTTGGGTAGAGAGACTCAGGAGGACAAATTGGAGATGTAAGGAATGGAGTCAAGAACGCACAGGGGGCAATGAATTTGGGGTGTAGGTCCAAGGTCAAGAAAGGGCCAGTGAGATGACTCAGAAGGTAGAGATATTTGCTGAGTCCAATCCCCAAATGCAGATCCCACAAGGTGGCAAGAGAGACACAACTCCCAGAGGTTGTCTTCTGACTACACACCTATGCTGTGGCATGTGTGTTCCTGAAGAGAGAGAGAGAGAGAGAGAGAGAGAGAGAGAGAGAGAGAGAGAGAGAGAGAGAGAGATGCTCGCATACATTTTAAAAGTCTGAAAATGTGGACACGTACATCTGTTTTCCTTCACAATATGTTTAAATTGTGCCCTCTCCCCCCCACTGTGTATGTGTATGTTTGAGTGTGTGTTTTGTGTGTGTGTGTGTGTGTGTGTGTGTGTGTGTGTGTGTGTGTGTGTGTGCTAATATGTATGCGGACACATGAAGGCCAGAGGTCAATGGCCAGTGTTTTCTTCTACCACTCTTCAGCATCTTTTTCGAGAGGGTCTCACTGTACCACTGTACCTGCCAACCTGCCACTACCAAATTGGGAAGCATTTTTCAACTACTATGTAGTAAACTACATATCACTTTGACTTTCTATTGTTAGAATGAAGATATCTGATTCTTCAATACATCTCTAACTTGACAAAATAATTGAGTGTTATCAGTTTTTATAAGCAATACTTTTTTTTCTCTTTTGGAAGGATAGGCTATTTAAACGTATAGGTGAAAAGCAAAAGCCAAGGCCAAGGCTTCTATTTGGAACTTGGCTCCCTACCATTCAAGTCTAGATGAGCTTGGGCAGAAAACACAGAACACTGGGTGACCCATGGGAACAGTGAAGAAACCAATACCGGAAAGTGAAACCCTAGGCCAGGTCAAAAGAAACAGCCTTGCTGGGAACCCAGACAGGGAAACCAAACTGCTTACTACTCGTGGGAACTGGACCCCTACCCTGATGATGGGCAGTGGCTTCCCAGCTTCCTCTCAGCCTGGTCTTGGCCAGTGTCTTCTGTCTCCATTCCTCGGGGTAGACCCACACCTGTGGTTTTATTTGTATTACTGGATACGCCTATATCCCATTCCATAGGCCTCAGGGCTCTATCCAATTAAAAGTAAGTTCCCAGCCCCTTGCTATGCTGGGAACACCCAGCTTCCATCCAGCCTAGAGATGTCTCCCAATCACCACTACCTCAATGTGACTATATAGTTCACAGCAGCAAAAAGGAGCTAGGTTGTCCACAGTGGCTATATGACCACAGGGTTACTTGCTCCTTAACTCTTATCCCTACATATGAGATCTCTATGGTTACGCCCACATGTGTTGTGCCTCCCATCATACCAGCTCAACTTTAGGGAATTATGCTGAAGTTATGTAGTGGAGCATCAAAGAGCTAGAATCAAAACCTCATTCTAGACCTTAAACAAACCATGATGAATCCCGCCCCACCCCTTCCCTGGGACACTAGATTGGAATCTGGTTTCCAGAATGGAAAGTTTCCACAGGGAAGAAAGCCAAAGCCATACCTAGGTCATGGCATTAGGAAAGCAGAGTCCTCCCCACAAGTCCTCCCCCCGAAAGAGCAGTATGAGCGTTTTGATTCATCTACACAATATCCATCCAAATTGGGGCTGAAACAAACATCTCTTTATTTTATATTCCTTTCACTTGACTTAAGTGATTCACTTCTCAACAAACCCAGCAAAGAGGCAAATGACACCATAGACAAGGAGCTTCCTACAATAAGTAGGTCTCAGAGGAGAGCACTGCAAAGACGTTTTCAGAGATAAAAATATCTTAAAATTATTTCTATTGTTTCTCTACAACTCTGGATCATGCAACTCTGTCCCCCAATTTGTCTTTCTTCATTGTGCAATCCCTGTGTCTTAACAGTCCAGCAAGCTTCCGCCTAACTCATACCTTATTTTTCAAAGCCAAGTCATGAAGTACAAATTATACTACCTTTGGAAAGGTATGATCCCATGCCATGCTAAACCTGAGAAGCACATCTGGTCCCTGCCCTCGGGGAACTCACACTTGAGAGGTAAGAGACAAGATGTTCCCACACCAGTTAACAAAGATAAATCCACTCAAGGGCCTGGGGATGTGTCTGCTTGGATAGAGTATTTGCCTAGCATATCCAAAGTCCTGGGTTTATTTCCAGCACTGCAGTGGGGCACACCTATGGGCCCCCGTACTTAAAAAGAAGAGGTAAAGAATTAGATGTTCAAGGTCTTTTTCAGCTGCAGAGGGAGTTCAAAGCCAGCCTTGGGCTATATGAAACCTTGTATAAAAAATAAAAATATTCGTGGAAATAAAGAAAAGGATTGGAATACGACTGAGGAAACCATTTCTAAGATCCAGCTAAAATGAGACAGTTCCAGAGAAAGTGTGAAATTCACATTGACTTTAAAATTGTGTTGCTCACCCAACTCAATAACAAGGAAACAAGTCAATTATCCACAAACATCTCCATGGAGATAGCCGCATGGGCTGTGTCTTCCATAATAACAGATGCATAGCTCTCAAAAGAAGGCATAGAGAGTTGGCCAAGAGATATACAAAACTTCAACCTCCCAATTATCAAGGTATGTTCATATGCAAACAAAAATGGAACCTAAGCATCCAGCTCTGGTCATGGGAGCCATACAGCTGCCTGGGACTTGAGAGGACATGTGGTAAGTAAGTGAAAACTAAAAGAGAAATGGCCTGGGCCATGACAGGTGAGAAGTTGGAAGTAATGGCTTACCTTTGGGGCTACTTCTCTGGCAGCTCTGTGGGTGGCCAGATACGGGGCACAAAAGGAAACAGATAATGGTGTCGAACACACTGTAGCCAGTTGGTATGTGATTAAGATTAGAACCAGTTGTGTAAGGGCAGAGAAGGTGAAAATTCAAGAGTTACTTAGGAACCAAGCCAAAGCTCTTAGTAATTGTTGTGGTCTGATGTGAAATGTTCCCTGTCAGGCTCATGTGCTTGAACACTTGGTCCTCAATTAGTGCTGCTATTTTGGAAGTTTGTGGAATCTTTAGGAAATGGACATCTCTGGAGGAAGTGAGTTATTGGAGACAGGGCACAAGACATGGCGACATGGCCTTGTTTCTGATCTGCTCTCTGCTTCCTGACTGCTGAAGCCGTGTGGCAGCTACCCGATGGCCCTGCCACCAAGCTTCTCCCCACTGCAACAGACTGTAGTCCCTCAAACTGTAAGCCAAGAGAAGGCCTCCCTCCCTCCCTCAAGTTGCTCGTTGCCAGGTCACAGAAGTAAAAAGAAGAGCTACTCTAGTAGCTCACTGGAAGAGCAAGCGAAGAAAGCCGAGGAGCATCCTGGCAAACTACTCCTGTCGCTCACACTTTAGTTTGGGTTATTAGTGCTTCACTCACAGATCCCCAAAAAGTATGAGCATTGGCAAGACATATGAAGAAGGTAATGGGGTGGGTGAGAGAAGGAACAACGAACAGATATGTTAGTAAGAAACACGGATGAGGACGGGAGGAAGAAGCACCCCTTGTACACTCCTGGTGGCCATGTAAACTGGTGCATCCTTTATGGAAATCATATCAGAGACGTCTCAAGACACTAAAACTAGAGCCACTGTATGACTCAGCTATTTTATTCGGAATGTAGACCTGAAGGGCTCCAAGTCCACACACCATGGAGGTACTTGCACACCCATGTTTGCCATAGCAGCATTTACAAGAGCCACGTGGAACCATCTACATTCCCATCAACTGATGAATGGGTAAAGAAAGTTTGGTGCATAGACTCAAAGGAAATTTATTCAGCTGTAAAGAAAATGAAATTAGGTCACCTACATACAGAAAATGAATGGAAATGAGACCCATTCTGTAAAGCAAAATAAGTCAGATTCAGAAATGTATGTGTGTGTGTGTGTATATACATACATTTTACATATATATATATTACATAGATGACTCAGGTCCAAGTGTGAATGTGTGTATGTGCATGTGTATATGAGTGGGGGGGTGTGCAAGGGTGTGTGTGTGTGTGTGTGTGTGTGTGTGTGTGTGTGTGTGTGTGTGTGTGTGTGTGTGTATGAAAGAGAGAGACAGAGAGAGGACAGAGACAGACAGACAGACAGAGAGAGAGAGAGAGAGAGGAAGGAAGAGGACCAATATGTGCAGAGGAGAAATGAGGTAGAGAATTTGGGGGACAGAGATAGATGGAATGCTATGCATGTATGGAAAATTTTATAGTGAAATCCATTTTTGTACACTAGCAAAAATTAATTTTAAAAAGGAAAAACGATTTTCACAGTGCATATGCAGCAGTCATTTTAAGATGAATACCACATCTCAGAGGTGAGGGTCAACCCTGACAGAGCTAATTCCTTAATGTGTGTGGCCTTCCTAAAGTGAAGCCTAACAGGTTTTAAGAGCCATGAAGTCCTTAAGCACAGAAAATAAATATCTAAGATAGGAATCACTGGTAGTTACCAGATGGAGGAGGCCAAAGGAAGAGCATAGCAGAGTCTGATGGTTCCCATAAGGTCACTGAACTTAAAGGTATGCCCCAATAATAAATCGCTTCTGAATATCATATCATTTTCACCCTTAGCACAATGTACGTTATAATGCACACTAATTAGGGTCATATGACTAAGACCCCCATATGTGTCTACATGAGTAATATGGAGTATCTCATGCAGACACTTCACAAAGTAGATCCAAAATATCCACTAACAACAGACATATCTATTCTGCCACCCTGATACTGCATATATGACTGGGAATGTGAATGAAGAAATGTGGTGTCAGACCTAAGAATGCCAGTAACACAAGAAGCTTCCAAATTGTGAGCCACCCCATTGAAAGTGGCTTCTCATGCCTGAGGGAACTTCAACCTCCTATAGGTATCCTTACATACCTATCCTGTAAGATTTAGAACTGTCAGTTCTGGTCCTCAGGTCAATCACACTCTGATAATCTAAGCATTTTTTTTTTGGTTCTTTTTCTGTTGATCCTAATCTCTTCCCATAATAGAAAGGGTAACTGCCAAGAGACCTCAAGGAACCATCACAAAGCAAGGCACATGAATGTAAGCAGGATTTGTAGCCCTGGAGAAACCACCACACACTTTTAAACTTATCTGGGAAGAGATCAGACGTTTCCTACCCACAGATTCAAATCAGCTTGAACCTCAACTATTTGATTTCCATATTAAGAGCAGCGGTTGCCATTGGGTTGTAATGCAAACCACCCCGTGCAGCTGTGACCCACACAGCTACTGATTAGTACTCGACTGCCTAGACTTCGAGCTCAATTTCACAAGGCAGAAATAGGACTTTTTTTTCTCTCCCTTTTAGTTATAAAAGATCACCCAAGGAAGCAGCATGACAAAATGTTTCCTGATGGTATTACAGGAGTATGGCTGAAACTCAACCTCACACACATTGATACAAAAGCGTACTGAGCTCCCCTCAAATATCTGAGCTTTCTGGCAACATGAGTACCCGTGAATCAACACGCCTTCTGTTGCTAATTATTTGAGACATCTCCGGCTTTGCTTTTATAACATCCTGAGCTGTTTATCAAGGAGATCATAACACATGAAAGTATTCACGCCATCTTTAATAAAGAAAAAAAAGACCTGTCCAGATGAGGACAGGAAAACACTGTTGCAACACAACAGATTGTGTCTATAATGGACTTTAAATCTTTAGAAGAAAAGGCTTACAGTTAGAAGCACAAAGCTGTATTATCCCTGTTGTTATTTTTAAAAAAAAAAAAAAAATCTGCCCCTCATCCTTTACACATACGTAATACATCTCGTCCAAGGATCTTAAAGTCCAGCATAAATAAACAAGAAGGTGCTTCATAAGGTCCAGCCAATACCACAAGAGAGATGGAACTCTCAGGTTACGTACAAATAAGCCACACTTCCAGAACAGCCTACCAGCTACTGATGAGAAGTCTCTTGATTTGGGGAAATATTTTGCTCTCAGTAGAGAGAAGACAATAAATGTTTGTAGAAACAGAAGTAGACGATTCCCTGCAGGGTCATGATAATGATTAGTTCATCCATATGAACCACATATGTTTGTGTGTTCTACTATACTCCTTTTAATTTTTATTTTTGCAACGCTGGGGATTGATACGAGAGCCTTTACATCCTATGTAAGTACTTCATCACTGAACTATGTCCCTAACCCTTTATTTACATGTTATTTTGAACCAGGGTCTCACTAAGTTGCCCAGACTGCTCTTGAAGTCCTGACACTCCTGCTTTAGCCTACTCAGTAGCTGAAATGAAATTATAAGTATTCAGTCATGCTCAATGTAGCAATCAATGGGATTCACTAATAACTTAAGACATCAATTTGTTACTTTTCACTCAGATGCATGCAACATGCTTTTCTTAAGTCTCATTTCCCTAATAACTTCTCTTGCACGGATTATATCCATATTAACACCAATCACACAATCCTTAGTATATTCATGCTACCCAACAGCCCAAATTTTCGGCATTTTTTTTTCATGCAGAGAAATATTAATTACTAACTCCCACCCCATCCCCACGCCCCGCAAAAAAGAAAAAAAAACATGTTGCCTGTGACCTCATTACTACATTTGTAGAATGTATCTCCTTGGTAACGAGGAGTCTCAATAAAGGGTCAAAGCTGTTCACAACTAAAACATGAAACCTTACAAAGCTCAGTATGTTTAAGTGCATGTCATATGCACTACTGCTGGTAAATGTAGCTCATTTGGTCATTTAGCAATTAGTCACTGAGTTTCATGTCTAGTCAAAAACAAACTTTTGAGTGACAGTTTATTTCAGGCCTTCTGTTTGTCACCGGTTTAGTGACTGAGCAAGACTGATCCATCAAAGGAAAATTGCAGAGATGAAAGAAACATTTAAGCCAGTTACAGATTGCCCTCAATTCACTATGGTCCGACTTAATGATTTCCTTTTTAAATTTACGATGCTGTGAAAATATGCTTGCACCACCATTCTGATTGCACATCAATAGTTTGTGCTAGCATTTAATATTCTATAGTTTACAGTAGTGTTCAATACTCTATTGTAAAATGTGTTGTAATGGATTTTCTATATCTAATACAGGCTAATCCAAGTGTTGTGAACACATTTAAGACAGTAGCTAGCTGGGCAACAATGTTCAGAGAGTAAGGCTGTTCCTTCACTTAAAATATTTCCTATGTAAGACAGACTGTCTGGGACAGACTCACTTCAAAGCCAGGGAGCATCTGTAGAGCCATCTAGAGTGTTTGTCACAGGACCTCGAGCCCTAGATCAGATTCTGTGTGAACTTTTCCAAGGGAGATGCTAATAAATCCCTACCCACCCCATATAAGGCATCAACAAACCAAGCTAATAATTCCACTTAAACCTAACCCAGGAAATCAATGACTTTATTAAACTTACCAGAAAATGAATCAGGAGCTACTGATAGGTTTGTGGGTAACCCTAAAACAGCTTCATCACCAAAGGTCTCACCCTAGCCTGAATAAGGATTTCCCCATAGCTGCATAGATCAAGTCTCCCCTTCAGTTAATCTTCCACCACAGATAGATAGATAAATAGATAGATAGATAGATAGATAGATAGATAGATAGATAGATAGACAGATAGACAGACAGATAGACAGATAGATAGATAGATATACTCTAGCTCTTTCTGAGACCACCACCTGCAGTTGGGACAGAATGGAATTAGATCCAGAAGGGAGTGGCTGGAATTTCAAGTAAGGGTCTAATGCTATTTCTTTTTTTTTTTTCCTTTTTATCTTTATTAACTTGAGTATTTCTTATTTATATTTCGATTGTTATTCCCCTTCTTGGTTTCCTGGCCAACATCCCCCAACCCCTCCCCTTCCTCTTCTATATGGGCTTCCCCTCCCCATTCTTCCCCCATTACCACCCTCCCCCCAACAATCATGTTCACTTGGGGTTCAGTCTTGGCAGGACCAAGGGCTTCCCTTCCACTGGTGCTCTTACTAGACTATTCATTGCTACCTATGAGGTTGGAGCCCAGGGTCAGTCCATGTATAGTCTTTGGGTAGTGGCTTAGTCCCTGGAAGCTCTGGTTGGTTGGCATTGTTGTTCATATGGGGTCTCAAACCCCTTCAAGCTCTTCCAGTCCTTTCTCTGATTCCTTCAACGGGGGTCCCGTTCTCAGTTCAGTGGTTTGCTGCTGGCATTCGCCTCTGTATTTGCTGTATTCTGGCTGTGTCTCTCAGGAGAGATCTACATCCGGTTACTGTCAGCCTGCACTTCTTTGCTTCATCCATCTTGTCTAATTGGGTGGCTGTATATGTATGGGCCACATGTGGGGCAGACTCTGAATGGGTGTTCCTTCTGCCACTGTTTTAATCTTTGCCTTCCTATTCCCTGCCAAGGGTATTCTTGTTCCCCCTTTTAAAGAAGGAGTGAAGCATTCACATTTTGATCATCCATCTTGAGTTTCATGTGTTCTTTGCATCTAGGGTAAGTCAAGCCAATGGGCTAATAGCCACTTATCAATGAGTGCATACCATGTGTGTTGTTCTGTCATTGGGTTACATCACTCAGGATGATATTTTCCAGTTCCCTCCATTTGCCTATGATTTTCATAAAGTCATTGTTTTTGATACTGAGTAATATTCCATTGTGTAGATGTACCACATTTTCTGTATCCATCCTCTGTTGAAGGGCATCTGGGTTCTTTCCAGCTTCTGGCTATTATAAATAAGGCTGCTATGAACATAGTGGAGCACGTGTCTTTTTTATATGTTGGGACATCTTTTGGGTATATGCCCAAGAGAGGTATAGCTGGGTCCTCAGGTAGTTCAATGTCCAATTTTCTGAGGAACCTCCAGACTGATTTCCAGAATGGTTGTACCAGTCTGCAGTCCCACCAACAATGGAGGAGTGTTCTCTTTCTCCACATCCTCGCCAGCATTTGCTGTCACCTGAGTTTTTTGATCTTAGCCATTCTCACTGGTGTGAGGTGAAATCTCAGGGTTGTTTTGATTTGCATTTCCTTATGACTAAAGATGTTGAACATTTCTTTAGGTACTTCTCAGCCATTCGATAATCCTCAGCTGTGAATTCTTTGTTTAGCTCTGAACCCCATTTTTAATAGGGTTATTTGTCTCCCTGAGGTCTAACTTCTTGAGTTCTTTGTATATTTTGGATATAAGCCCTCTATCTGTTGTAGGATTGGTAAAGATCTTTTCCCCATATGTTGGTTGCCGTTTTGTCCTAACAACAGTGTCCTTTGCCTTACAGAAGCTTTGCAGTTTTATGAGATTCCATTTGTTGATTCTTGATCTTAGAGCATAAGCCATTGGTGCTTTGTTCAGGAAATTTTCTCCAGTGTCTATGTGTTCAAGATGCTTCTGGAAAACCATCAATGTGATCCATTATATAAACAAACTGAAAGAACAAAAACCACATGATCATTTCATTAGATGCTGAGAAAGCATTTGACAAAATTCAACACCCCTTCATGATAAAAGTCCTAGAAAGAATAGGAATTCAAGGCTCATACCTAAACATAGTAAAAGCCATATACAGCAAACCAGTCGCTAACATTAAACTAAATGGAGAGAAACTTGAAGCAATCCCACTAAAATCAGGGACTAGACAAGGCTGCCCACTCTCTCCCTACTTATTCAATATAGTTCTTGAAGTTCTAGCCAGAGCAATCAGACAACAAAAGGAGATCAAGGGGATACAGATAATGCTATTTCAGCTAGGCTGGTTCGTCAGTGAACTGTTGGGACCTGCCTATCTTCAGCTCCTTTTCAAAAGTCTGGACTTACAAGCACTCATAGCACCACTTGGAAATTTACATAAGCACTAAGGATTTGAACCCAGGTACTCATGCTTGCAGAACAAGCATGCTTACCCACTGAGCCATCTACCCAGCCCCAACAGGTCTCGTCTTGAGTCTCTTGCCAGTAATCACAGTTTCTCTGGTTAAGATTACATAGCTGTTAGGACTCTGAGACAGAATCCCACAACAAAATGTTTCTCCACCTTGCAGCTATTCAAAATCTGAGCTGGGCAACCCGTTCCTGCCAGGGGACATGCATGACTGTATTGAGAAGCATCACTGGCAAGCCCTCTAGCAGCCCTTGACTGCTCACAACTCCAATCGTGTCGATCAAAAACAACCCTAGACATTAGCAAATATCTTTCAAAGGGTAAAATTGCCTCCAGGTTGAAAATCTTAAGAATTTCAAATGCCTTCAGGTTCTCAGAAAATGTTCCCCTTTTCTTCACTTACCCAGCAGCCCTAACTAGATAGGATTGGTCAACATATTTAATTACATCTTCAGTCACACAACTCCAAGTATTTTTAGCAATCTTTAGCATCCAGATCAGTCTCCAGGGGCCACAGGTATACTGAGCCATTTCAACAAGGCATCTGCTCTTGGTTTTGTATTACAAATTTGGCACCCAAAACTAGCATTTACATTGATAAAAATCAAAATAGAGTCTAAGGAACTATAAAGTGACAATGAGCTGTGGGATGCCAATCGATGATATATAGCTGATTATCTGCCTGCCAGGTAACTTGCTTGATGTAAAGAAGATGTGTGTGTGTGTGTGTGTGTGTGTGTGTGTGTGTGTGTGTGTGTGTGTGTGTGTGTGTACAACTATTTTGCCTTCACTTATGTATAAGAACCAGATGAGTGAATGTCTGGTAGACATCCATAGAGTACAATAGAGGGCAAGAGATTCCCTGGAACTCAGGTTCCTGGTGGTTGTGTTAGAGATCAGAACTGGTCCTTTGCAAAAGCAGCAAGTGTTCTTAATGGCCAAGTCTCCAGCCCCTCTCCACGTTATTTTTGAAATAAGGTCTGTGACAGAAGATAGAGACTGGTAGAAGCCAGCCTGGCTCAGGCCTGCAGGGCCCAGGACCTGCCTGTCTCCCCACCCCAACACTGGCCTTACTTGTGCCACCATGCCCCAGTTTTCCTCTGAGTGCTGGGATTGAACAAAGATGGCCATGATGTCATGCTTGCACAACAAGCCCTTTACATACTGAGACATCTCCTCTGCCCCAGGATTTATTTTTCAACTAATTAAAATAAATAAATCTCTCAGTGATGGAAGAGCTGGAAGGGGGCGAGAACAGTAAGTCTTATTTTGTGCTTCAGAGGTAATTAGTTGGCAGCGGGCAGAGTCTGGGCAATCTGCCCTTGAGATGGCCACTTAAGGTATCAACCAAAGCAGTGCCAGCTGATGAGGGATTCTCCATGGGACCCAAACGTTTAGCTAAGGAGTGTCCGTGAGCAGCTGCCCCAGCATCACACCTGACGGATCGATCCTCAGCATCTCTGTGGCTGGTAGCCAGAGCTGCCCCACTTCTCTACAGATTCGCTCTCCTAAGAAAGATAGTTTTGACAGAGCATCCACTGCCAACTCTGTGGAGACAAAAAGCAACTGCTCCAACTCCCAGGAAATATAAGTCTACAGCCCCGAGACTTCAGATGGAAATTGCTGTTCCTCTAAATGACTACTGAGCATGCGCCAAGCCCTGTCGCCTGTTCATCATGATGAGGAGACTAAAGTCCGGCTCACCAGCGCCTAACCCTCAATGGAACAGATTCTAGCCATTGAAAATCAAGAGAAAAGTTCCAAGGAGCACAACACGGTTGGCATTTCAAGAAGGTCTCCTTGCTTGCTGTATGTTGGATTATTTTACTTTTGTAAAGAAAAAGCTCTTACTGTGGGCCTGTCACTGAGGGCAACACCTAATATAAGATGGCCAGTCAGTGGTGGCCAGGGATCTTCCGGGTACTGCTATTACCCAGTAACAGTAGGATGAGTAAGAAGGCTCCACCATCAAACACAGTTTTAGCACTGCTCTGCGCACTCTTCACTCCTCCCACTGATCTCAAATCATTCCCCACTTTGCTGATGAAGTTCAGAAGCTCAGGTATGGCCGTTGCTGCTAGCTCCCTCATTATTTTTAACATTTGTGTTGTAATCTTTTTCTTTCTATCCAAAGGGAAACAATGTTTTTCCTTTTCTGGATTGAAGGATCCTCAGAGCCTCTCCTCACCCACTCTTCTTAAAATACACTTCTCATTTTTCATTTCCCTATCGAGCTGTGGAGCCCAGAGTTAGAAGTAATTGGTTCCATTTTTGAGTGTTCTTCAGCTCAAAGCCATGGCTGTATTCCTGAACACATTACCTGCCAGATACTGGAAATCATTCAAAGATGGGACTAAGATATGGTTTCTGCCCTTTGAGCTCCTCCCAAAAGGAAAGCACTTAATGCCCAACATAACAATGAGACAAGAGGAAAATACTGAAGCAGCCAAAGGAGAGATTCACTAACTCTGCCTGGGGCCACGAAGGAAAAAGCATTCAAAGAGAGTTTTGAGGGTTGGAGAGATGGCTCCTCGGTTAAGAGCACTGAGCTCTTGTGTCTGAAGACAGCAACAATATGCTCATATACATGAAATAAATGAATCTTTAAAAAAGAGAGAGTTTTGAGTGAACTGGGAAGGTGTAAGCCAGGTTAGAAGATGAAAATGTATTCTGGTCACAGGCAGTAAACTCGACAAAGCAGCACTTATCTTCACTTTACAGTATATATTCATTTGGTCTTATAATAATTATTTGGGAAGATAGCAGAGTGTGTGTCAAATGCAACAGTAGACTCTGAGTATGATGGTTCAACCTGGAATTCCAGTAATCAGGAATCTGAGGCAGGAGGATTGTGGGTTCAATGCTACACTGGACCACATAGTGAGATCCTGTCTAAAAAATAATAAAAACAAATATCAATAACAGCGTCAACAACAAGTACAGCATCCAATAGTGGGCAAGAGAGACAAAGTTAAAACCTTTTAAACCTAGAGCTTTGGTGTCGGACATCTTGGCATCTAGACTCCAAAGACAGCTATCATCAATCAATTGCTACCCTTCCTGAGTTCATCATCCTTATTTCCTTCCATCCCTGAAATGCTTGCATGCCACCTAGCCTAGAATGTGGACACCTCTACATGACTTTCTGACCACAGACTTGTGATCCATTCCTTACTCTTCCATAATGAACTTATCCTACATTCAGTGACTCTAAACAATGATGTTGCTTCTGCTTACACGTCTTCAATTAGGACAGACCTTGGTATCCCCATGGAATGACCCTCACGGCCTCCATTGAAGTAGACTTGGCTGAAGGCTAAAGGATTTGCATCCAGCTGAGTCACCTGCATGACTAGCAGGTCAGTGCTGCCTAGAATCTTAGTGAAGACTAAATCTTCATTCTGGTCTAGGCCCTTCATAGTGTGGTGACCATCACACACAGTACCCTCCCCCAGACCCTACTAACTGAACAATTCACAGTACTCTCCCAGCTTAAATGGAAGAATAGACTTCACAGTCTGGTGAGGATATGGTATCAAATGGGAAAACATGTAACTTAGAGGATATTATTGTGAATTTTTTTGTCCAGAGTCTAAGAAAGCCCAAATGAATAATGACCCTCTAAATTCAATCAACACAGGAACCATGAGCTACTGCTGTGTGGATAGTATCTGAAGCCATTGGGTATGGAGTCATTTGAAAATACAGCAAGCATACCACTAAATATTTGAAACACATTTAAAAATGTAGGCACAGATGGATATCTTCAAAACAAAGTGCAAAAAGAAAGTTCCAGTCCAGAATGTAAGGTCTAAGAAAACACACATAAATTCTGTAGTAACAGAAAAGGAAAGGTAGAGACAGCAGCAGGGAGACACTGAGCCACATAGCCCTGAGCTGGAGTAAAACTTCTTCATGCTGGCTAGCCCAGGCAGCTTGTTACACAAACATGCCTCACATCCACAGTGTAGTACCAAGTGCACAGAACCAAGCATCCAGGAAAGGAATTATACATAGCACAGTGTACACAGACTCCAAACATTTTATTTACCCATAGCCTAATCCGGGCACAGAGTAAAGTGTGTGAGTATGGCCAATACATAGTCCAACAGAGTGGGAGTCCAACCCCATGATATTTTGCATTTTAAAAAGTCAAAGAAATAGAACATCTTTGAGACAATAGTTAATGTAGTGACAGCTATGGAATCTCTCCAGCCACGGAAGGAGCCTCGTTAGAAGAAATGAAGAAAGCCTGTCTGAGCAGCCAAGTACCCGGTGTCGTCCCATTGAGCTAACTCAGGCCTCAGGAGTCCTATCTCTGCTATCAAGATGAAACGAAACTCCAGTGCATCCAAAACTCTCTCCTGAATTAGTTACTTTTGTCATCACTACTGGAAAAATATCCAAGAACAACCAGTTAAGAGAGACAGAGAGCTCTCTGGTTTCAAATTATATACTCTCTAAGGCAGGGAGTCATGGCAGCAAGAGCTTGTGGCAGAATCTCTTCATATCCTGGCCATTTGGTAAGTAGAGAGCTAGGAACATGAGATGGATATGACTTTCCAATCCTGCTCTTAGTGACCTACATGCTTTGCTGTGCCCAGCCCAAGAGAGTTGAGAACATTATCCCCATCTTATGGTACAGCCAAAATTTCTCAAATATCAATAGATAACCTAAGTAGCATTGTTTTCTATTTTTCTACTAGTTTCTTTCAAACATTTACACAAATACTATAATATCAAGGATTAAACAATATAACCTGACCTGAAAAAAGTAAGATCTTTAGTAAATGTGTACCGTTTCTTCCACTTTTTTATAAATAAATTAATGATTGTTATAGTTTACCTTATAACCCTACTATTGGAGAGACCCAACCTCAAGCAACTCATGCTGGCCCTCGTATGGAATCCCCACTAAAGATGATATCCATCCCTTCTAGGCATGGACTCTCCATGAAACTCCATGCAGCTTGGTCCAAAGCAAGCATCCTAAAGAGAGAGAGGAAGAGAGAGAGAAACAAAAGAGATCTGTAGGAGGAAGCCATGATGCTTTCACAGGCTGGCTTCTGAATTCATGTCGCCTATCTCACCATCTCTTTGGTATAAATGAGTCCCTGAGTCTGGTCCACATCTCACAGGAGAGATTTGGAAACTATCTCTTCCAGCAATCCGATTTGAAAATGAGACAACATGATCTTGAGAGGTGGTTCAGTGGTTAAGAACACGGGTGGCTTTGCAAGAGGACCCTGGTTTGATTTCCAGAAACCCTGTTGCAGCTCATAACTGTCTCTAACTCCAGTTCCAGGAGCTCTGACACACTTTCCTGGACTTTATAGCACTAGGCATGTGTATGGTGCACCAACATATATTCAAGCCAAATACCCAAAAACATAAAATAAAAAAAAATTAAAAATAAACAACAGAAATACAGTAGGCAAAAATACGATATTTTTATAAATTACAATGATTATGAATTGCTTTAACTTGTATTAAAAACATAAAAGTTTTAAATTGAATTAAAACTAACAAAGTAAGAAAATACCTAACACTATAAAGCTAGAGTTTTTTTCAATCAACCTTTGGAATCAATCAAATCCAGGATGATCCATACACTGGATCTACCAAGACAGGTCAAGTAAATTAAATCTGGGGCAAAAAAAATCTGTGAGATATATATATATATATATATCAGTACCTAAAAGAGCACAAGCCACGGAAGGGCTATGGTTAGTAAGACGTCATCTTGAAGTGTGTGGAGTAACAGTGTTGACCAAAGAAGACTTGGAACAAGCACCTCCACAGCACTAAACTGTGATGAGCGGATCAAGCACACGTTACACAAACAGCTGAGTTAGCAAGGCCTCCTCTACCGACACAAACGTGCGGCCCCACGTTCCCATCAAAGGCCTAGGAAAGTTGTGAAACTTATCTACAGCCTCGAGGAATTCTTCAGTTAAGCTCCAAAGCTAAAGACTATCTGGGTCGCCTAATCTAAATTCAATACCAGAAGATAGAATAGAGACCTGTAACACTCAACACAGACTTTTTTTTTTAAGATTTATTTATTTATTATATATGAGTACATTGTAGCTGTCTTCAGACACCAGAAGAGGGCATCAGATCCCATTACAGATGGTTGTGCACTACCATGTGGTTGCTGGGAATTGAACTCAGGACCTCTGGAAGAGCAGTCAGTGCTCTTAACCCCTGATCCACCTCTCCAGCCCCTCAATACAGACTTTTTAAATGTGCCTCTAAATGTACTTTGAGTTAAAAGGTAGATAAGAGTTGAAAGAATATATTATTTTAAATGAGTTCAAAATCTGTATTAATTCTTCAAGGTTAATGTAAACCCACAGTTGGAAGACTTGACCATGCTTGTTACAGATTTCTGGGATCCACACCCAGAGATTCTAATGTGGGGGTTGGGAAATCACATGTCTGGCATGTATCTAAATAGCATTGAGGTTGCTGGTTTAATAGTCACTTTTCAGAACCAGTGTTTTATCCTTTGTTGGTGGTATGGTTTTGTTCAGTTGGAAGGTTGGTTGGTGTGTGTGTGTGTGTGTGTGTGTGTGTGTGTGTGTGTGTGTGTGTGTGTGTGTGTTGTGTGTGTGTGTGTGTGTGTACACATACATGTTGGAGGTAGAGTTCATGCTTTATCCTTTTGTTTTTGGCAGTTTTATTCTGTTGGTAGGTTGGTGTGTGTGTGTGTCTGTCTGTCTGTCTGTGTCTGTGTGTGTCTTTGTGTGTCTGTGTGTGTGTCTGTGTCTGTGTATGTGTATACATGTTGTGGGGAGAACGTATGTATGAACCTATGTATGCTGGAAAGGCTGCAAGCCAATGTTAGGTGTCTTTACTTCTCTAAAGTAATTCGAGTAACATGGTTCTCTCTAAACCTAGAACTCCCTGATTGGCCAGTGGGCTGACCAGTAAGATCCACAGATTCTCGTTTTTCTGCTTCCCCAGTGTTAGGGTTATATATGTGCACCACCACACTGGGTACTGGGAATCTGAACTGAGATCCTCATACTTGAGCGTCTAGCTCTTTACCCACTGAGCCATCTCCCCAGGCCCCAGAACCAATGTTTCACAGTTTCATCTTCTACAGAAGAGGCCCAATACGACCAGCTATCGGAGTGCCTGGCACCACTCACACAGTCTTCCCTTGGGCATCTTGGGATTTGAACTCAGGACCTCTGGAAGAGCAATCAGTGCTCTTAACCACTGAGCCATCTCTCCAGCTCCCTTGGGCATCTTATTACAAGTTAGCTGCTGTATTCTGTTTGCCATTTTTCTATCAAGAGCAAAAGAGAGACCATTCATAATAGCACAAGTCAATAATGTTGAACTAGCAAATGTTTATAGAGTACTTCCCCAATATAACATGACAAATTATTTTTATCAATGAAAATAAACCATGGGTCTCCCATGTCTATAATAAACAGTTCCTTTGATGATCCTGCTGTTCTCAAACTCAGCTACACACTGGCATCACCTGGGGAGTTTTGATATCAATGGATCTTAGATCCCAACCCTTGACATTGAAATTTAATTGGCCTGGTGTGGGGGCTATTTATTGGGATATTTTTTTAATCTTCCATGTGTGGCCACAATTGCAACTACTGAACTAACACAAAGAAATCTAATCGGGGATGGCTCCATGTTTCCTCTACCTCTACTCTTAAAGGACAACAAACCTACACGTAAGTTAGGATTCCTGCCTCTTCGGTAAATGCCACCGGAATTGTGTCTGGTGAGGAAAAGTAGATGCAGCCCTCAGCTTCTTCTAGCTGGTGTCCTTGGAACA
Organism: Rattus rattus; assembly: GCF_011064425.1. Taxonomy (NCBI): domain Eukaryota; kingdom Metazoa; phylum Chordata; class Mammalia; order Rodentia; family Muridae; genus Rattus; species Rattus rattus. The sequence goes on along the minus strand of NC_046158.1, from coordinate 112,769,725 downwards.
GACACTGGTTTATGGCACATGGCCTCCCTCTCCTGACATTCCTCGAAGCAATTGTAACAACCATGTGAATTACATGTGCAGTGTGCTCAGTGTTATTACCCATTTCCCCATATCTTGACATTTGAAGTGTAACCACAGATTCTTGTATCCCTTTGGACTGGTTGAAGGGAGATTCCGATTAATGTCTTTTCATCTCCGATCCAAAACACATGGCTTGGGTTAGGCAAGATGAATGGATTGATACATTGGAAACAGCTTTCACATTACACGAACACGACTTACCAAAGTCCTAATGATTAAATCTATCCATGTACAAGAGTCAATGATTCGCCTTTGGGAAATCTCTCGTATGAGTGTGTTCACTAGCTAAGCAAACTTATCAACAAGCAAAAGCTATGCACACGATCAGAGAGATCTCGTTACTCCTTGATGTGGACATCAGCAATGCAAGGAACTGGCAAGGCAACGCTAAGCTAATGGCATATGCTGCTCTGATCACTTAAACTCCCTCTTCTTCAAATATATTTAGAAACCAGGTCCCATTGCCAAAACATTGTAGTTGTTCTTGTATTAAGGTTGCCAGATAAAATACAGCACACCCAGTTAAATCTGAATTTAGTATAAGTGTGTTCAGGACTTACACTTTAGTATATGTATGTCCAGGACATACTTATACTAACTAAATATACATGTGTTACTTATCTGAAATTCAAATTTAACTGGATATTTCATAGTCTTATCTGCCAAGCCTGGCAGCCTTGACTACTATGGACTTGCACATTCTGAGATCATATTCTTGGGTTCAGTTTTTGGAGACTTTGGTTATGGTGAGTGTTTGGTCAGAAAATACAGTTTTGTCACTAGATCAATGACTTAGATTACTGGGCTGGTAAAAGGGGAAAAACAAGTTTTGCTATAAACAAACAGAACCAACAAGCTAACATCAGTATGCCACGAATGAAAACCATCTCTGGGTGGCTATGGTTCCTAAAGAAGGACTCCGTCTACAATAAATGCGATTATCTCACTAACATTGGTTGCATGTGCTTCTTCACTGCATGAAGCCACACCCTTTCTCCCATTCATTCACAGACCTTCCCTTTGCCCATATCTTTGATTTAAATGTATTATGACACATTTTTAAACAATAGCAGGAAACCTCACTTATGACTTTAATTATAAAATGGTGTTATAAAATTATATCCACATTTGACTTTTTGGCAGGCCCAGCCCTCACTCAACACGAATATCTCAAGTTGGCTCTGCAGTTCTCTTGGGTTGATTTCAGGGCTTACTGTATGTAATTGATATAAAAACAGAAGGTTTAGGAAGCAGTTATTGGAACCTGTTAAAAGAAGTAGCCACATTCATAAATCCTTTCATTCTACTGGATAACATGCCAAGAGAATTCACACCACACTGTGGGGAATGTGCAAGAGATTCTGCATTTCATTTTTAGAGAGAAATTGATACAGTCTGTTGGTGCACTAATTGACTCTGGAGTCTTCATATTGTTTCTATTCAGATGTCAACTGTGTCTTATGAAAAAGAAAAAGTATAAATATCTGCTAGTGCTACAAGAACTCTATTGCCTTTTATAAATGAAAAGAAGTAGAAATGTGTCTTTTCTAGTGGGTTTAATAGGAGCTGCAGAAAGAGAGACTCAGAAAAGGCCAGCATTAGGAGAATGTGCTGCCTAAAGCAATCTCAATAAAATTTTAGTAGAAACTTTAAAAACAAAAACTAGTGACAGTGATCCTTTCTCATTAAATAATACAAATTACCTCTTCTAATAAATGTAGTTTGTGACATGAAAAAGTAGCTTCGTTGCATTTGTAATTTTCACACTACCAACGGGACATTTTACACTGCAAAAAAACAAATGGAGTCTGGAACACGGAAGAGAAAACTGAGTTTTCAATCTTAAGGGCAATGGATGCTATGGCCCATACTCCTCCGGTATTTATTTTAGAAATGCTGTTTTTAGGTTGGGGATTTAGCTCAGTGGTAGAGCGCTTGCCTAGGAAGCGCAAGGCCCTGGGTTCGATCCCCAGCTCCGAAAAAAAGAACCAGAAAAAAAAAAAAAAAGAAATGCTGTTTTATTTTGACAGTGAACATAAATTAATAATATGAACCACAAAGATCCTTCAAGTCATGACTTCGGCTTTCAGTTATTCACCAACTAACTCAGACAATGCACAGAAAGTAATAAAATGCTGATTTCCACGCCACCAATGATAAGAGCAATGGAAACCAGGAAGGAGAGATGGTGGTGAAAGTGGGCAAGGTCTCGTATTAAATAATATTCAGATATAAATGTGCAGTAAAAGAAGTGTGTACAGATGGGTACTGGTGACCTGGGGACAATATGTCTCATTTATGGTTGCCAAAAATAGCAAATAGTCCATAAAACGAAAACCAGCTCTGAATGGGAAGTTGCTCACACACAGCACAAGTCAGGACTCCCCAGAGAAAAAGCCATCTCCGGGGGAAACAGAAGCCAGAAAATCCAAGGGAAGCACAGGAACTACTGACTCCTGAAAACAGAATGATGTTTCAACAAACCAACAAAAAGACAATTTAGAGATGGAACAAGCCAATTCTCTGTCAAAGGACATGCTTCCTCTCAAAACGCTAAAACTGTGCCTGCCTTGATTTCTGTCTCCAAAACCACATTTACTCATAGTCGAACTAGAGTTGACCCCAGCATCGAATGTAGAGCTGAGAAGCTTCCCTGAGAGACTTTTTTAGACTGACGATAATGTTTGCTACTTAAACATACTACCTCTGTGCACTGGGCATTGTACCTGGCCAGTGTCATTACCGTCACAGACTGTACCGTCAGCACGATTCTATCTTACAAACATTCCTTTTTCAAATAGAAGAGGCCATTGGCAAGGTTGGACACAATGTTACTCAAGGGCCACAAATTACTAAGAGGCAAATTGGGATAACATACCTGTCTGCCCAGCCACTGAACCCACATTCTTCCTATGGTACTTGTGTCACAGAATTGCCTGGAGAACTTTTATTTCTCTGACATTTTACAATGAAAATTTGAAAACATTCGGAGAAGTTGTGATCATGTGAAACCTAGTGTGTGTGTGTGTGTGTGTGTGTATGTGTGTATTGGGTGTGTGCAGGTGTGTTGTGTGTGTGACATACCTATATATTAACAGTCTTCATCCTACAATTAATTGTTAGATATACTAACTTCATCATGCTTGCACCCTTGATACACACACACACACACACACACATACACACATACACACACACACAGATATATATATGTCTATATTTATCGTATATGTCAAAATAAATTACAAGCATCGCTACATTTTAAGCATTTTTGAAACATGAACCATTCATTTTTTGTTGTTTTCTTCAGAGATAATTCTAAATACGACTCAATGCATAAACTCTAAATGTGCCAGTCATTAGATTTTTGACAAATGCATGACTTTGTGTAACCCTAGTCTTTATCAAAACATAGAACATTGCCATCCGCTCGTCTTTCCATCGTCTCCTTCTCTTTCAATTCCCTCTTTACCCAACAGGCAACCATTGTTCTTAATCTTTTTCTACCATAGATTATTTTGCCTGCCCTTGAAGTGTGTTTTTTTTAATGCATAGCTCTGGGCTCCATGCCAATCCCCTGAAAAAGAGCCTTTATGCAGAATGTTTAGGGATCTATGTATTTAACAAACTCATCTGAAGATTCTTATGTGCACTAAAACTTGAGAGCCACTATATAATACATCAGTTTACTTCTCTGTATGCCAAGTAATATAATCTATTTTATAAATGACCTTCCTGTGTTATATGACCAACGTTAAACCTCAATTCTCAGCAATTGCTTTTTAATTAGTCTTTCTTTTCAGTAATCATGTTCACAATAAATTACACCTACTTAAAGCACAGAACCATATGATTTATATAAATACCTCAGAAAGAAAGATGGTAGCCATAATTATGAAAATGCGTCAAAAATAGTATATTTATTGTGGAAATGGGAAGAAACAGAGAGACGTTCTCCATAATACAATCTGACTTAGAAAAGTAGAGAGCAATTTCCTCATTGTTTTTACCATGGATGAATCTCATTGTTCTTGAGAAAAATCAGGATGGTAAAATATTTTAGGCTTTAATAGATGTTGTTTTAGTAGCATGAGTAAACAATGTAATGGAACTTAACCAAACAGAAAAAAATATTATCAGATCATGGAACTGAAAAAATATAGGCTTTGTGTGTATTTATGAAAAACATCAAATAATATTGTTAGCACATATTCTAAATCCCTTGATGCTTGGCTGTTTGATGTTCAAATGATGTCAGTGTTAGCCACCGGTTATGACAACTTCTCTCACAATGTTGTCTTCTTCATCAAGTTTCTTTAAAACACCACGAGCATATCTGTGGAACTGAAGAATATGAAGAGTCTCACTAAATGAGAAGGGTGACCATGAATCAGGAGCACATCAAAGAAAAGTGTCCCATCCAAGACTGAAAAATGGATGCTGACCAGGTGATCCACATGTGCTGACCACAGAAAAATCACAAAAATTGGTCAATATGAAGGGTTAAATGAACTTAAACTACTGGTGCTAGGAAATAAAATGCTGAGGGCATACAATGTTTTTCCCTCCAAGAAACAAGTACCAAAACAAATTAATAACTACAGTTTGTGTGCTTCAAAATAACTAATGGAATATCAAATGTCCTTGACACACCAAACTGATAAATATTTGTGATTGATATATATAGATATAGATATAGATCTCACTTGCCTGAGATATATTGAAATATCATACTATACCTGTAAATATGCATAATTATCTCTCATTGTACAGTGATAATAGTGCTTTATTCAAATGTGAGCAAAATCTCTGCCCTAACATAAGAAATCATTGCACATCGAGAAAATGAACCACTGTGTTAGAGAGTGGAGGCCACTACAACAAAAGATCTGGTGTAGTGAAAGGACAGAGTACAGGCAGAAGCCAAGCAGTCATTCCCACAATTAACACTGTTCAAGGATTAGGGAAAATAGTTCCCATGTCCCCTACCTATATCCTTACTATAAGAGTCATTTGTTTATAAATACAGAGCCACTCTGTCAGGGAGCATCTAGATGCAGAAATGATTGGGTAAGCAGCAATATAAGTCTTTTTTGCCAAGTTCTATACGGAAGACAAAGGCACACAGCAGATCCTTACATAACGAGGAGTCATTTCCCATACATTCTCAAATATCTTCTGCTGCTTCTCCAAAACCAAATGACAGTTCTATTGGTAGTCATGCATTAAGCTTGGTATTTTCAGCAGTCATATTGTCAATGAAGGACACTTTATGATATACTCTTCAATTCTCAAGTGGATAGCCTCTTTTTCTTTGAATATGATTGTTGCATACATATGTGCATGTATGCAGGCACAAATGAATAGAAATACAACCCACTGAGTCCATTTTTGTTGTTTGTGTGTATATGGTTTCAAGGCTGAGCACTCTGCATTGAGTAGAGAATAAGGGAGCTCATCTCTGGGAGAGGCTAACTCTTCTTCTCCCAGAAGTCATTAGTTACCTTTTGAGGTACCTTCTTTTTTATGATATATTTATTTTATTCACTTTATATCCTGATCACAGCCCCCTCTCCTTCCTTTGCTCCCAGTTAGGCCCTTAAAAATCCCTCCCCCCATAATCCCCTCCTCTCCTTTTCCCCTCAGAGAAGGGGAAGCCTCCTGTGGGAATGATCCCATCCTGGGACATCTAGTTCTCCCACTGATGCCCAACCAGACAGTACAGGCAGAGGAAGAGGATCCAATGGTAGGCAACAGAGTCAAAGACAGCCCCTGCTCCAAATGTTAGGGGACCCAGATGAAGACCAAACTGCACATCTACTACAAATGTGCGGAGGGCCTAGGTCTAGCCCCTGCATGCTCTTTGGCTGGTGGTTCAGTCTCTGTGAGCACTCATGGGCCCAGATTCATCAATCTGTAGGTCTTGTTGTGGTGTCCTATACCCCTCCAGCTTCCTCACTTTTATTCCCAACTCTTCCACAAGACTCCCTGGGCTCTGCCTGCTGTTTGTCTATGTGTCTCTGTGTTTGTTTCCATTCACTGCTGGATGAAGCCTCTCAGGAGACAGTTATGATAGGCTCCTGTCTGCAAGCATAGCAGAGCATCATTAATAGTGTCAGGGTTGGCTCTCTCCTGTTGGATGGGTCTCACGTTCAGCAGTCATTGGTTGGCCATTCCCTCAGTTTCTGCTCCATCTTTATCACTGTGCATCTTGTAGGCAGGACAAATTTTAGGTTGAAAGTTTTGTGGGTTGATGTCCCCCTCCTTCCACTAGAAGTTCTTCCTGGCTACAGGAGATGGCTACTTTAGTCTCTACATCCCCTGCTGGTAGTAATCTCAGCTAAAGTCACCCCTATAGATCCCCCTCCCCCATAAGTTTCCCCCATCCCAGGTCTCTTCAAGACCCAGACATACCACTCCCTGGGCACATACCCAAAAGACACCCCACTACACCACAGGGACACTCACTCATCTATGTTCCTAGCAGCTTTATTACTAATGGTCAGAAACTGGGAACAACCTAGATGTTCATCAACTGAAGAATGGATTAAGAAAATTTGTTATATCTACACAATGAAATACTATTCAGTTATTAAAAGCAAACACATCGTGAAATTTACAAGCAAATGGATGGAACTTGAAAATATCATCATGAATGAGGTAAGACATACCTAGAAAGGCATGTATGGTATTTACTCACTTATAATTGTCATAAAGTACAGGATAATCATGCTATAATCTACAGACCCCAAAAAAACTGGGTATTAAGGAGGGTCCAAGGGAGGATGTGTGAATTTCACTCAGAATCGGAACAAGATAATCATCAGAGGTGGAGAGAGGGAACTGGGTGGAATAGGGGGGTATGGAGACGTCAGTCAGGTGTTGGGGGCTGGAGAGGGAAGGCAAATGGAAACCAATGGCATCTCTGAGATACTTTCTTTAGATACTTTTATTTCTTCTATTGAGAACACTTTATATTCCCTAGCTTATTTGTTAATTAATTATTATATTATGATCAAGCTTTTCTCTTCTCTCACTCTCCTCATCTCTCCACCTACCCAGTTTCATGATCATTCCCTTCTTACACACAACACACTTGTACACCTGCACGCATGCACACGCACACTCCACAAAAAATGGGAAACAAAATATACAAGCAAAAAATTAATTAGCAAAAAATACTCAAACAAAGCAATATAAGACAATACTTCTGTGCCGCTAAGTTAATAATCAATAAAGTGAAGCAGAAATCCAGAGTGGGGAAAGTCTGTGCATCCAACATAGGCTGTGTCTAGAGCATATAAATACTCAAAAACCAAAGAATCGGGCTGGGGATTTAGCTTAGTGGTAGAGCACTTGCCTAGCAGGTGTAAGGCCCTGGGTTCAGTCCTCAGCTCCAAAGGAAAAAAACAAAGAATCAAGGAAAGAATGGCCGAGTTGGAAAATGGGCTAGGCTTACTGGTTAAATTAATCACACTTCAGGGTAGGCACCACATCCAGAAGTACTCGACCTACACAAATGAATGTAATGGTATTTTGGTTTCATATTGCCTTGTTTGAGTACTCTTTGCTTATTGGTCTTTTACTTGTATGTTTTGATTACCATTTTGTAGAGTTATAATAAACACATTAAGTTGTTTGGTGGAAGAAATTTCAAGACACCCTAGCATGCAGGCTGCGCATGGTTATTGAAGTTTATAAAAAATGATCAGAAGGAGAAAGATAGGAAAATGTAGTTTGGTGAGGAAAGGCTTATGAGGAATTTTGAAGGAGGGCGCAAACAAGCATCTGTGACTAACAGTTAAATACAGATACTGCCCTTTGTACTGGGTTAGAAGGAAAGTTACTTGGAGGTCAAGACCCTTCTTGTCGAAGGCTCCAGCTTGTAAAAATGCAAAGTCATTTGAAAGGGAAGAAGCTGAACTGAGAAGGTGCTGGCAATAACTGCTTGCAGGAGTATTTCACAGGGTCGTCTGCCAAGGTATAAAAATGCTACTACAAGCTGGGTATGGTAGCATGCCTTTAATCCAAGCACCTGGAAGGCAGAGGCAGGAGAATCTCTGAGTTTGAGGCCAGCCTGGTCTACAAAATTAGTTCTGGGACAGCCAGGGCTACACAGAAAGATTCTGTTTAAAAAAAACCAACAAAATTAAAACAAAACAGCAAATTACTATAGCTTTGATAGAAAGTAGCTAAATTCCATCAAGCTAGTAACAAAATATGGCCACACCACCCAACCATCCTAATTTTGCAGGCATGCAAAACGAAAGTCTTATGGCACCAAAGGAACTCTCACAAAGGGTGCAGAACATGTAGCAAAGTTTAATTCCTTGTACGGCAGCCCTGGAAGGCTATTTTTCATTCATCTGTGAAGGAGAAGCCTAAGTTCTAATATGGACCATAAGATATTGGATATGCCAGGACTCTGGAACATCTGTCAAGATAGGAGGTGGAGCTGGCCCAAGAGAGAGTCTCTGTGTGATCTGGGCAGCAGAATTGAAGACGTGGATATACCCAAACCCTTTGGAGCCCAGCGGGATCCATCCTGAGTTTCAGATGCCAGACATGGAACTGAAGGGTGTAGTGTTTGTTTTTCAGAAGTTTAGTCTGGCTTTGGTCTTTTGATATGTATTGCAATGCTAAATACTGGCCCCCAAGGCCTGGTTGCCCCTAGAACCAGAGAATCTTCATGTATACAAAGTAATGCTATGCAACCTTGGTCCTTAATTTAAAACTATTGGTTCAAATAAAGATTCTGACAGGCTGTTGCTGGGCAGAAGGGAGGTAGGTGGAATTTTGATTCTTGAACTGAGGATCTGAGGAAGAATCAGTGGAAAGAGGAAAAAACACCATGGATTAGGTGAGTAGTGAAAACATGGCCACGAGTGTTGGCCAATAGGAGTTAAGTACAGCCCAAATGGAACATGGCAATCTTGGGGTTATTGTCAGGGAAGTAGAAATAATAGCATAGAGGGTAGATTCAGCCCCGGTTTAGGGCTTTAAAAGCTTACTATAAGTATATATAGGCTGTGTCTTTTATCTGGGAACTGAATGATTAAAAGTCAGGTAGAAATCCCCAATTCAGATTAAATAATTACTACAATAATTATCCTCCCCTTGTGGAATGGGGATGTTTATTTTGTATTATTATATATTGGAAATGTTTAAATTATTTTTTATTTTACATGGATAAACAGTTAAAAGTTTATCTTGAGTCTCAGAAAAGATTTAAATTGAACTTTTGAACACTGCTGGAACTATGATTGATAAAAGGGATGTGTTTGAAGGTCAAATTGAAAAGGGGGTAGTCTTCTGGTGATTAATTGTCTAAGTTTAGAATCACCTAGGAGACATAGCTCTGGGCAGTGTGTCAGGGCATTACCAGAGATAAGTGAAGAGAGAAAATTTCCCTTGGATGTGGTGGCACCATCCGATTGGCTGATATTACAAACTCAAGAAAAAGGCAAAGAAAAAACAAGCTAAGCACAGCTCGCGCTCTCTTCTCTCTCTCTCTCTCTCTCTCTCTCTCTCTCTCTCTCTCTCTCTCTCTCTCCTTACTATTCAATAAAATTGCTAGCCACTTCAAGCTCTTCCTGGCATGCTGTCCTATCATGATGAATTGTACTCTCAAACCGTGAACCAAAACAAACCTGTCCTTCCTTAAATACCTTTAGTTGGGTGTTTTGTCATGGTGACAAGAGAGTAACTATTAAATGTTTCATCTCACTCAAGATTTTGAGATGATAAAATAAGCTGAGAATCATTAGGAAAACTGTGCTTTTAGTAAAAGAGTAAGAAAAAATCAAAAACTGTAACGAAAGAAGAGAACACTGAAAAATTAGCAGAAATATTTAAAGCAAGAACCAATGATAAAAAATTATATCTCAGCACATGGACTAAAATGCGGATTACTTAAACAGAACTGGAAAACAATTAATATAGATAAATAGAACAGAAAAGTGCCCAGAGACAAATAGAAAGGAAGTGTTGAAAGGTGAACTGGTTATATCAAACTAGAGACCTGGAAAGAGAACAGAAGTGAAGTTTTAAAAGATGATGGATGAGAAATTCTCAGAAGTGATGAAAAACACAGATTATCAAATCAAAGAAGCACAAAAACTTGTGATCATAAAAAATGCATACTTTTTATAAGTGGAAAAGCCTACCCAATATCCCCCATATATAGGTATTTATGACATACTTCGTCTTGTCTGTGTCCAAGATCATAACTTTGTCTTTTTACTGATGATAGATGGTCCCTTCTAGCAGGATAAAAAGAATCACCTTGGCATAGGTCGTCTGTCTCCACCTTCACTCTTGTCTTTAAGGATTTTCACCAAAATATAAATTAAATGTAAAACATTCAATAATCAAAATTTTATTCACTTGTTTACCTTTTCTTCTAAAACATTAAGAATTATATAACCAAAACATAAATTATAAGAAATGGAAAGAATGGGATACACAGTTTTATGCTAGCATTTGGGAGGCAGAGGCAGATAGATCTCTATGAGTTCAGGCCAGCCTGCTCTTCATGGCAGGTTACAAGACAGCCAGGGCAGTAGAGTGAGACCTTGTCTCAAAAAAAAAAAAAAAGAAAAGAAAAAAAAGGAGGGGGGAGGAGGAGGAGGGAGAGGGGAGGGGAGGGGAGGAAGAAGAAGGGGGAAGATGAAAAAGAAGGAGAAGGAGAAGGACAAATACTACTAAAGAACCCTCTGTCCAGCTAGGAAATCAATAGGATAAAGAAGGAATTCACAGAATTGGGAGAGTCTTTCCAACAAAGGGTTAGTTTCCAGAGTATATAAAGATCCCAAAACCAAAGAGTCAAGAAAACAATGACCCAATTGAAAAATGGGCTAGGCTCACTAGCTACATTAACCACTCTTCAGGGTAGGCACCATGTCAGTAAGTACTCGGCCAACACAAAATTAATTCAATAGCAGTTTTATAACATATTGCTTAGTTTGAGTATTTTTTGACTATTGGTCTTTTGCGTGAATAGTTTGGTTCCATTTTTGTGGAGTTGTATGTGTGTGTGTGTGTGTGTGTGTGTGTGTGTTGTTAAGAAAGAAGAGAAAGGTCATAAAGTTGGGTAGTTGGGGAGGTGGGGAGGGTTGGAGAATGGAAAGGTTGATCATGATATATTGTATGAAGAGTTTTTGTCAATGAAAATAAATAGATAAAAATTTATCAAACGGGCTAAGGATCTAAAGAGTTTTCAATAGAAGAGCTAAAAAATATCTAAAGAAAATACCTCCAAAAATGTTCATTATCCTTAGCAATTAAGGAAATGCAAATAAAACAACTTTGACATTTTTGTCTCAGCCTAGTCAAAGTGCCTGAACAACCACAAATGCTGGTGAGGCTATGGAGATGGAGGGTCCATCATTCACTGTTGATTGGAACACAAACTGGTGCAGCCACTCTGGAAATCAATAGGAAAATTCTCAAAAAAAAAAAAAACTAAAATTAAGTTTTTACTGAGTCATACCCCTAGACAAAGAACTAGGAGCGACTAATGGCTGCTGGGAGGAGAGCTAGCCTCTCCCAGGGATGGGATCCCTTATTGATTGTTCAGTGCAGAGTGCTCAGCCTTGAAACCATATACACACAAACAACAAAAATGGACTCAGTGGGTTGTGTTTATATACATTTGTGCCTGCATACACACACATATGTATGCAACAATCATATTCAAAGAAAAAGAGGCTATCCACCTGAGAGTAGGAGAGTATAAGAGGGTTTGGGGGGAAAGTAACCAAGAGGACTGGAAGGAAAAAACAGATACAATTCTATTTTAATTAAAAACCTCTTTAAAAAAAATAACAACAGAAATGAGGTGTCTAAATTTGGAGGCTAAGGAAATGCTTCACCAGTTAAGAGTACTTGCTCCTAATGTAGCAGAGGATGGAATTGTCTGGCATCAATAGGAGGAGAAGCCTTTGGTCCTATGAAGGCTCATTTCCCCAGTGTAGGGGATGCCAGGGTGTTGAGGTGGGAGTGGGTGGGTGGGTGGGAGAGGGAGCATCCTCACAGAAACTGGAGGAGGGAGGAAGGGAGAAGGGAGAACCAGGAAATGCGATAACACTTGAAATGTAAATCCATAAACTATCCAATAAAATAAAAGGAAAAAAAAAAGAGTACTTGCTTTTATGTAACTTTCAATTTTGGAAGCATACAAAATAAATTTATATCTAGATTTATTTTTTTGAATCTGAAAAGGAAAAATAGGAAGAAATAAATGTCAAAGGACACTTAGACTCTTTCATAGTAACAACAGGCAGTAAAAGACATCTGATATCTGACATTAAATTCCATACCCAGCTAACCCAAGCTTTCAAAGTGAAAGTAAATGCATTTCTAAACTTGAAGCTTAAGAGACTGTATCATTTTCATTTAAAAAACTACTAAAATATATTCATCAATATAGTTAGTAGAGAGCAAAATGAGCTGATGCTCATCAAAGTATAGCTAATTTTGTTATGTAAAACCAACAGGCTCCAGAGATCTGATGTGGATTCTTATGATGGCATTAACAGTTCTGTGAAAACATGCTTGAGTTTCACTAAAATGACAAGATTGTAAAGTTGTCTCACCACACAGACATTCCCACAAATACAAAACTAGTAACTATGTAGAAGTACTAGATATATTACCTGGGATACGTTACCCATACCACCATTAGATCACTTACCTCTCCCATTTACTGCAACACAATACCTAACACAGACATCCTGAGAAAGGAAGAGTGACTGTCTTACAGTTCAAGGACAGTCAGTCATGGCCGACAAATCATGGCAGGAAGAGCTTGAAAGAGCTACTCACATCATGGCTACAGTCAGAAGCAGACAGTGATGAATGCAGACACTCAACTATCTTGCTTCAGTCCAGGGTTATGGTAGATCTCTCATCTCAGCAACATAATCTGGAAAATTTTTTCACAGGCATGTCAAAAGATTTGTCTCCAACATGAGTCTAGGTCCTATCAAGAGACAATCAATATGGACCACACAATATAGACACAAATATAAGCATAAATGCATATACACATATCAAAACATCAACTTGTATAACTCAAAATATATATATATATATATATATATATCAAAAAACATTAAATTTAGAATGAGGAAAAAGAAACTTCTTTTGATTAGCTAATTATCTTTTTCAGGAATTAGGTTATCTCATGAGATATGGAAGTATGATTCCTGAGGTTGAAAGAGAATTGAGAATTACTGCTTGCAGCTTGAATTTTGGGCCTAGGCTAAAACATAATTGGGATATTAAAGATGAAAGACTTGCTATGAGGCTCAAACGAAAATGTGCACATAAAGAAAAAGAGAAGTGATCATCAAGTCTAGAAAAAAGCAAAAGGTTACACAAGAAAAGTTAATTACTCCTAGGCATGCTATGTGACTTGGCTGTGAATTAGATTCATAAACACAAGAAAATAAGGGCTGAATTTCTCTCTGAAACATGTATTGCTTCAAACAGTTTCTGAAGGTCAGAATCTAGAGAGCTGCTTGGAGACCCAGGTCTCTCCAGAAGCTGTAGTCAAAATGTCTGGTGCAGCTGTGGGCTCTCAAAATCTGACTGGGAACTAAAGAGTTTGAGGCCAAGATGGCTCAATACCATGGTTTTGGCAGGAAGTATCAGTTCCCTGAGCACTTGCATGGTCTTTTTTCCACACATTGTGGGCTGCCTTAAGTGTCCAAAAATGACAGCTGGCATCCCTAGGCAAGGCAAAATTAAAGCTGAAACGTCCTTTGACTAAATCTTAGAAATGACGTAACATCATTTTCTACTTTCTTCTTGGCTAAAACCAAGTCACACTAGGGTCTAGGATTTGTTCAGTGACATAAAGGTGGTCAGCAAACGTAAAGGATCCTGAGTTCAGCCCCTCAGTATTGCAGGGTAGGGAAACAAATCACCAGTCTAGCTTACCTCAAATAAGAAGATTAGCTTCCCACTTTGAAAAAGACTACACAAAGAATTGTGAACATTGTTCGAACAAGTACAAATTTCCACAGAGACATCTACTGAGTATGTCTGTAATTACTTCATAATTAGTAAGAACTTTAGCAAGTTCACTAAACACAGAATCAATACATGAAAGTCAAATGTACTTTATGTTAAAATTAGAAAATATTATTTTAAAATGAAATGCAGGGTTAGAAGGCTAGCCTGGCTGGTTAAATTCCTGCCTGGGTTTTACCTCCAGAACT